>NW_020450719.1:489699-554231 GCF_003343035.1 Apteryx rowi | reverse complement strand
GACCAGACTCTTTTCAGTGGTGCCCAGCGACAGGACGCGAGGCAATGGGCACAAACTGAAACACAGACAGTTCCATCTGAACATGAGGAAAAACTTCTTCACTGTGAGGGTGACAGAGCACTGGAACAGGTTGCCCAGAGAGGTTGTGGAGTCTCCTTCTCTGGAGATATTCAAAACACGCCTGGATGCAATCCTGTGCAATGTGCTCTAGGTGACCTCCAGAGGTCCCTTCCAACCTCAGCGATTCTGTGATTCTGTGAAATAGTCCTCTCTGTCTTCTGAATTCATGAAATCATACATGTCATTATAGATTCCACTTGTTGAATACCTTGATTCGCAGAACAATTGCTTTAACAATTCGGAAGAAATTTCTCAGGATTTGTAGACACATCTTTGATCTGACAAAAATGAAAACATATATAATTTATGGCTAGCTCAGAGTATCAACAGCTGGGCAGGTTATATGAGCAGTATGCTTATGTTAAGCAGCAAAAGATAGAGATAAAACTTGAGAAACTGAGGGAGGGAGGGACGCTCATCTGAAAGTAAAGTTAAGGAGAGAAGAAAATCAGTTCTGGCAATCACCTGTCCAACTAGCCACGCTTAAGCTCAGAAACCTCCTAGGCTCTGGCAGAAGCAGATCTGCTACCCTATTCCACTTGGTTTGAGGAGTACCCACACTGAACTCTATTTTTAATGTATGGGACCACTACCACTCACTGGCCTGCGACTTGACAGATGTCAGCAGAATCTGTGGAGTGCTTTCTTGTGAACAACAGCCTGATCTTGAATAGCTTTGGAGGATGCACTCCTACCTGGACTAGGCAAACGTGTCTGTGCAGTCCTCCTGCCCCACAGCTGTCACTCCACCCACCCCCAACTTCCTAGCTCCCTTTCTACACTGGCCACCTTCCACACACACAATATATCAGTTCTATTTCCTATTGCTGCAAAGATCCCAACAGCATTGGGTTCTTAGAGCACCAAGAGGTCGCAAGAAAATGAAACCTGAAGTTTCATGAAACCTGAAGTTTCAGTCCTTATCTCAAGCACCTGGCATGGGTGTAGGCAAAACCAAATATTCACAGTAAAAGTTGCAAAAATCTGTTCTTTAATCATTTGCAATGAGATGACTACAGTTCCAAGCTCCCATAATGCATCTTTCCCCTCATGTTTTATAAATGAAACCTCAAAACAAAAAAGTAGAAATCACACAGAAAATGTGACTCAAGCACAGTTTCCCCTCCGGGCTTCCTTGAAGCTTATTTTAGATCCATCTACAAATTTCTACTAGTTCAGAACAATCAGGAAAAAATAAAAGTCTCCATCTGTTCCCTTGACATCCCAGTTATCCCTTTTCTGCCAACAACAAAAAATGTTGGTGATAGAAAGGACCAAAATCCTGTACTGCCCCTATAGGTAGCTGGGACATGTATGTTAATAAGGATTCCAGGATAATCAGCTGTCACCTGGCTGTTGTATGGCCTGAAGAAAGTTATTTTGCTTTTCTATCCCACTCAGTTTCTGTCTCTGTCTGCTCTGCAGGGTAAGCAGTCTCTCTGACCATCTACTTGCACTGTGTCTGGTACAAAAGGACTGCGATCTTATAACTGACATGCCCATCAGCAACACATTATTTAAACTTTCTTCACTCTTTCAAACTCATTCAGTCAGTTTCCCTGTTTTCATGTTGATCAGGTTTTCCTTTTTATTCTCTGTGGTTACATCACTTACTGTTTAAAAAAAAACACTCAAGTCAAAGATCTGTTCTCTTCTATATTGTCGCAGAGGAGTGATGCATTTCACTTGTAAGAGAGAAGCAGCACTATGTTTATTGAGGTAAGATAATGACTTAACAAAGTTCAGTTGTAAATAAGAATGATTTAACGAGGTTCTATTGGCAAGGTTCACTCAGTTATTTACTGCATGAAGGACAGGGTCAGATGCACATGCAATGGAGACCCTCCCATTGAGTCACAAGGTTCAGACTGGACCCCCTTGCTTTCCAAACTCCTTCTCAGAGCCTGGGTGTGGCTGGATTCAATCCTAGTCCCAGACTTGATCAACAGTTTATGTCTAAGGGATTATGTGCACAATTAATCAGAGATATAATTTAGCAAAGTTTTGCTAAGTTCGCAAAAGTTTCAGCATGCTATTAATCACTTACCGAGGATCTGTCGCGGGTAAGGAATCTCTCAACCTCAAGGAGTAACCTTGAGAGGCGTCCCTGCTCAAGAGGAGGTTCTGCAGTGCAGCCTGCTGCCATGCAGGAGAGTTCCATGGGCTCTGGGCTGCCCCCTAGTTATGGGGGGGAGATGATTGACTCAGTCATATTTGCATGCTAGATGGGTCTTAGTTGATGCATGCTCAATTAGCCCCTGCCTACATGCTGTTTACAGGGAGGTCAGGTTGAGGGGGAGAGAGCACATCAGTGGGGGAGGGGGGGAAGGAGCACACAGTCACATACATCAAGCACATCTCAGGCAGTATCAAACTGAAAGCCTCCTCAAAAAGTATTACGCATCCCTCCACATTTCCTTCTCAACCCTATCTTGAATCTCATTCCTGTCCTGTTCTCTCTTACTAGACTGTCCTTCTGCCCACATCAGTGCTCCTTCCCTCCACATCTCTTCATTTCTACTTTCTTCAGCTCTTTTCTTCCTCTCACTATTCCATCTTTCCTTTCCTGATCCAAACCTAGACCTCTTTTCCCTATAGTTTCTTTATTTCAAGCTCCAACTCTCCCTTTTTCAGGTCCTATTTTTTCATCTCCCTTTGAAAAGGTGGGAAGAGCCCACCACAGACCTCAAGCCACCATCAGTTCTCCTGCACCAGCCCTGTGCTTCCACTTTCCACACCAATGCCCTGAGACTCCCACAGACCACTAATGGGGCAACCGTGTTTAAGAGATGTCCCCTACGGAGAAGTCAGCCCATTCACCAAGACATACAAAGAGAACTTCCACATGCTGATATTAAACAGTAATGAGATTAATGATGACGAGGCTGGACCTAAATTCATTTATCAGCAGGCATCAGTCACAAGAAAGAGCATTTATGCATGCAATTGACTTTAAGCACATTCATGCAATTGATTTCAGGGGAAGTTCCCACCAGCTTTACTTCAGCACTTGCACAAATGCCCGCTGGATCCAGGCCAAATGCACAGACGACCCCGATACAGCTGAACTCCCACTTCCATCAGCTGCTGAAGACAGTTCATTAAATGAAGGAACAGCTACATATGCAATACAAACCAAGAGAATCTGGAGGTGGGGAGCAGGAAGAAGGAAAACACATGATTGCTTTGTTTTATTGCAGCAACATTGAGAAAGAAAGCAGTAAGCAAGCAGAAAGGATGTTAAACAATTTTCTCATGCACACATACCCATTTCAGTGTATGAATTGACAAATTTTCCCTGTTTCCCCACCACACACACACATTTGTGAAAGGAGTATTCCCCAAAGAAACATCCTCACTGTGCAGACACACACACTTCAAATTACAAGAAGGATAATTTTTATAGAGTAGTGTTTAATAATCAGGTCTAGGCATGGTCACACTTGGCAACAGCCACATCCCCTCTTGGTTAATACATTTTTAAGACCAGAGGGATTCCAGCTTGAGAGAAGTTATCAAAACACTCCTAGGATGTCAAATTACCTAGCACCATGGGTGGCTTTTATGGCCATTTTTATATGGCATATTTACCAAGCATATTAGAGATTTACTGAAGTTAATGAACTATGTTTCTAATATTGTTCAGAAAACTGAAGGTACTTAGTATTCCCCTTAGATTTTAGCACCTAAGGGACATGTAATTATTTACCACACAGCCATCCCCTGTCCAGATATTAGTGCTTACTTATATGCAAAGCCATAATAAACCTTTTCTCTTATCAGTATAACATATTTCCTCTAGTCTTTGATAAGAGATCACAGCACCTGCTCCACAATACCTTGGTTTGCCATCCAGAAATCTTCTCAGCTTATTCTCAGTGAAAGAGAATAGTTTATTGTCATGCTTTAAGGGATTGCGATTTTATTTTTAATTAGAATAGATTTGTATCATCCAGTTATCACCAGGTTCAAATTGCATTTTCTCAAAAGGAATTCAGGCCCAGAAAGAAATGTGGAAACAAGTGATGAATCCTATCAGACCTGAAATAGGATGTTTCATTTGTATTTACAAACCAGCCTGTTTGAGGTTTAACCCCACTCTTGCAGAGAACATCAAGTCCTTTCTGCATTATTAAATTTATAAGATGCCTAAAGATTTTTTTAAATCCACCTAAAAGCAATTTCTATTTCATTCCCACTCAAAGTTTTTTGTTTATTCCTTTTGATGAACACATCCTATGCCATTGATTTTTTAAAGATGTTGAGTTCAGTGTTCTTGCTATTTTTCCTGCTCCCATCTGTAAAAAAAAAAAAAAAAGAAAATTTAAAGCTTAATTTTTAAATCAATAAAGAAACTTCTTTGAAATTAAAAGAATTTAAGCAAGATTTTTTTGAAGAAGGATTCAGGGGAAATCAGTGCTAGACAGACCTGTATCATCAACAAAAATCCCCCAGCTGCTCTACTTCAAATGCATCCAGAGGGCAGCGTCTTCACAAAAAAAAAAAAAAGTAACTGTTTCCGGTTTTTTTGAATGTTGGAGTGACCTTTAGGCCTCAGCGAAGTAAGAGTTCACTTTCTTCTGCTCCCTTGGAATTAGGATTTCCATCCTTCATATTATCCTTTAGCATAGGCAATTGAAAACTTGAATATTCTTAATTTAAAATAAAACTGTCTCCCTTTCATTTCCCTTCAAACCCCATGTCTTGTTGCATGTTGTCACAACACAGGCAGGTAGACACAAGTGAAGTAGTTATTTTGTTTTCTTCTATCTCCTTCCCTCGTTTCAAGATCTTCGCTGAGTGTTTCACCAGCAAGTAAATTACAGTTTGCAACAGAGGTACTCATGCTGATGATTCTGGAATCTTACTATTTTTTTAATAGATCTGCTTGTTAAAGTTTTAGTAACTGAACATTTCTTTATTCCTCCTTTTTTGGGTGACAGAGAGAGATTAAATGCTACCAGCAGTAATGGATGCATCATTTCAGATGGAAGTCTCTTGCTTGTTGGCAGCACTTGATTTTTCTTTGATGCTAACATAAGTAGCTGGGTCTTCAGTTTTCCAGAGTTCAGATATCTGGTCCATTGGATAAGTAACTCAAGTATGAGGATTTGCTGGGTGGGATGTGGGAGGCATTGCTTCAAGTCTGTACTGCCCCATTTTATAAAGTATAGCAAAGAGTGCTCCCCAAATCAGTATAGATCCAGGGCAACCCTTCTAGACCTGCTGCTGATTTACATAGAGGAATTATTGACTAAGTCTGGTCCACAGACTTTCAGATAAGTAAAACTTTCCAGAAGCATTTATGGAAGACCTCTACCCCACCCCAGGGATGCAAGTCCAGCAAGAGACCTAAAGCAAGAATGTTACGTTAACTTTGGACATGATGCCATGCCACATTTTACAACGTGAAGTAATTTTACTCCTTGTCGGGCTCTGGGAACAAAGCAATAGCACAGATGCTGGGCAATTAAAATGGAAGCGTATACGAGGTGAATACGAGTAGTGGCTGTTTACTTGCTCTTACCAGGTAGAGCTCACTATTTCATTTGTGGTTCAGTGGTAGCAGCGTTGTGGTGAAATGATGTCACAGCCAAGATTTAATATTCCAGCTCTGATGTTTCTCATCATTTCAGGAGCTGGGCACCACAAAATTGTAAATCTCCCCTTTCTTCACAGACAAATATTACCATGAGCAGTGGATTTTGCTGTGGGAAGGGGTTTATAGACTGGCACTAACAACCATCTGGTCAGTGTTTAACAAGAAGCTGAAGCCATAACATAAGCATATATTATTCATGCACGGGCTCTCCTTCTGGCTTGCAGCCAACACATCAGCTCCCCAAGCCATTCCCTCCCTCTCCATCATATGCTTCAGAGGCTGATGCAACAATTTAAGCATATCCACTGAAAGCAGGCTCTCAGACAAGTCATCTGGCTCATTTACACATCTGTCCTACAGACACAATCCTCACCGTCCTCATCACAGGGTTTGCTACTTGGGTGACAGGCACACAAGGGTGCACAGCTCCTCCTCCATCCACACCACAGCAGGTGACAATGCCCTGCAGTAGGAACACTGGGGAGTGCTGTCTCTGCCAGGTATTTCAGACAAAGGAGAGGGAGAAGCTGTTTCCAAGGAGGTTTCGGCTGATCTACCTGGGCTGCTGCACTTCTCTTTCCACCTGTGCATACCCTCCCTATCCTTTGCAAAAAGTTGTTTAGTTTCAGACAGCTCAGTGCCCTCCACTGTTTCACCCCACAGTTGCCTGTATGCTAGTGTCAGGGAAGGAGGCAAAAAACACACACCTGGTCAGCAGAGCTGCTCTGGCCAAGATTGGCATCAGCTGCTGAGGAATCACATCCTTGACTCCACCCCAAGCCGGCTGCCCAGACCCCAGAGCTGGGCAGCTGCACATTGGAGGTACTAATAAGCCTCGATGAGAGGTAGGATAGATCAGAAGTCATGGAGTTGAGCTAACAGGGCTGCATGACTCATAGGTGTCAGGGCAAATGCACATCCACTCAGACAGCAAAGTGCCACGCTGTTTGCCAAAGCTGGTGGAGGCGTACCCTTTGCATAGCCCCTCCACGCAGCACACCATGTGCTCCTTGAGTACTCCCATCACACAGGAGCCAGCTCTATCTGCCTGAACTACATCCGCTCAGCAAGGCAGTCTGGCAAACAAGCCACCATCACATATCCATCCTGCTCCAATCCCTTCTGAGGGCTACAGGACCCCTGGATAAAACAAGATCTGAAGATTGACCCTGTCTGGGTTACACTACAACTCCATTAGCCAGAGGAATAAATAACTGATCACTAGACTCCCTCATTCCTCAACAGAAAAAAGCACCATCCAAGACAGGTATTCCTGCTGGTACAAAAAACAGCCAGTCCACATTTCAGCTTTTCAGAAGCTTTTGCCTAATTACCAGCTTAAAAGCATTTGAGGTGATAACTGGAAAGAAGCCTCTGAGAAACATACAAACTGAATTTTGTATCATGACTGTAATTTTGATACATCCTTCCCAATGGGCATTTGGAACCTCAGTTCTACTATTTTGAAACATGCCCATAGGCTAGAAAACAGTCTCTGTAACTTGAGTAGCCAAGGCACTGCCTCCTCAACGTTGCTGGTATCTGAGACACAAAGAAAGGGCTCATTTAGGAGGAATTCTTAGGCCTGGTCCTGTCTTCAATGACTTTTTTTTAATCTAGTGACAGTTTTCTGTAAAATGCATGTACAGTCAAGCAAGTAGGATCCGTCAGAGTTTGGAGATACCTCCTCCTAAGCTAGATCATCGCAGATTGCTAGGTGGAATGGGGGTCATTTTCTTCATGAAGGAGGTTCTCCGGAAAGTAACTAAAGCAACCAAGCTAGGCTAGGCATAAATTTAGATGCTTTGAGAACTACACAGTCCCTGAAAGTAGATGTAGACAGCATTGCATCTGCATAAAACCTACCTAAATCCCCAATAGCAATGAAAAATAAAGTCCATGATTGTTCTTATCCCCAAGGTTTTCCTGCCCTCCATATCAGCTGAACTGTGATGAACTCACATGAATATTCAAGCTGAAACCTAGTAAACAGGCAAACAAATTGCTGTTTTGTGTACTTGAGTTTTTCACTTCCTTTCTCCTCAATAGCATCAGTCATCAAACCAAGCAAGAGAAAAACCCCACAGAACTACTTAAAATAATATTCTAGCCAATATATTGGCTTTTCTGCCATGTCTACTATTTCCAGAATGTCACCGATGAAAAGTAGAATTCAGCTCATCAAAAGAAATCTACGAATTTGCTTGAGGATATCTGATGATATATCATTTAAAAAAAACAGATAAATATTGGAGGTCCAAATTAAACACCAACATCCAGTTCTCAGGGAACAAAATTACTGTCATAACTGCTGTTCATTAGCAATTCTAGCAAGCCTCAACCAAAAGATTTGAAATACTGGATTTGACTTTTAGTCCATGTGACCCAGCCTCTTGTGTTTGGCAATAATTCATACCTTGTACATCAGAGAGGCATTGGCATCTACAGTATTGTAAATACAAGGATCTCCAGAGATTTGAGACCCAGGTGCAATCAATTTATGCTCAAACACTCTGAACTTGCTCCCATTGACACTTAAATGTCTGTTGATCTCAGTGTTGCAGTATCAGATACTTAAAGTGGCTTTTGTTGCTTTAGAGTCAGTGCCTGCCAGCCCTCATTTTCTTTGATGAGAATGGTATTACATCGGATAAAACAAACTACTCCCATGTTGGGCTATGTAAAGTCAGCCCTTATCTTACGTACCAGACAATCAGGGCTCATGAAGGCAGCTAGGGACAAAGTCCATCCCTTTGCCTATAGAAGAAAAAGTCTGACTATGGAGGCTTTTCCAGCTATGAACCTCCCCAAATATTCAAAACATGGTTTGACTGTTCTAGCTGTCTAAACAGGGATAAGGGAAGTGAAGTCCGTGCCTGTTAAGCTATTGCAGCAGAGAGTGCTTCCCACCCGCCACCCACTCTGGCTGACTCTACTAGTCCACCTGTACCCCAGGGCCCTGGTTGGGGGCTAGACAATCTAGCCCCATCCTGTGAGGTAGCAAGGACCGTTGATACCCAGTAGTTCAGTCATGCTCTCAGAGCAGCACCACACCAAAACCCTTGTTATTCATAGGTCTAGTTCAGGAATGAGAAGGAGAGAAAGCTGAAAGACAATGCAAATTAAAAACTGCAAGGTTTTGTTGCTGTTTTCAAGCACAGGAGTTTACAGGTGAGTCTAACTTTACATTTCCTTCCCACCAGAGTGCCCCATAGCAGGGCTGAGAGTACTGAGTGTTCTTCATAAAGCAGCAAAACAGTTTTGCTTCAGTTATCAAGGAAACTCCTCTTCCTTGATGCATCATGGCAGTTGCAATCTAAGAAGATGGATGCTTCTGAGAAGAGGCAACCTGAATTCACAAAGTTGTCTTACTTTCTCCAAAAGGAAGAATATTTTATATCTTTGATATTAAAGGACCTTTGGAACAGCGCTTCAGATTTATCCCAAATTGCCAGTAGCTGAGAGGCATAAACTGTATAAGGCTAAAAGGTATCTCATGAAGGGAGATAAGGGGAAATAAGACAGCAGTTTCCCCGTACAAAGAGCTTGACCATGTTAAGGTAAGCAGATGGTCTGTCATTAACCCCCTCTCCAGGCAGAAGGGTGACCAGAGTAGCGACTGGGTGAGTCTCTGCCTGCACTTCCCTTTCCACTTTATCCCCAATTTTTAATGCAGCTGGGTCAGTGCAGTTAGCACAGCCTGCAGCTAGAAGTGTCCTCTATCCTTGGTGTAAGCAGGCAATCTATCTCTGAGAAATACCTATGAGTAATATTTCTTCCCAAAGCCTCTCTGCCAGATTTGCAATTGCTCTCCTGCCTTTTACAGGGACAAACTGACAGAACAAGAGTTTGCAACCAGTTTGATTCAAACTGGTCCTACTGGAGACATGCACCCATGTTCTACAAGTTGTACTTTTGTTAGAAAACAGAAAGGCATTCGTACAGGACTGTCTTCCCTTTGAGGACAAAATCCTTTTCCATAATGATTCAAGTTTCCTGCATGCTTAGTAATTAAATTCATTGTTTTGTTAAAATACCCCAGTGTCACAGTATCAACCCGCCTGACGCCTGCTTTGCCTGTCATCAGCTGTTATCCTTTTCTTGTGCTAGACAGCAGCTCCAATGAGGCCCTACAAGATCACGATGTCAAAGGGGCATAGATTTGAGAGGACTGCAGGAATTTTAAGTGCTCCTCTTTCTTTTTCCCCTGCATCCAACTTTAAATATCAGAAGATAACCCCACCCTCATCCTTGGACAGCTAGAAATAGATCAAATATCTACAACCAGGCTAAAAGCATAGTAACATGTCATGTCACTTATAGATCAAAGCATAAGCAATACAGACATGGGCATAAGGTCCCAGGTCTTAGAACCCAGTAAAAATGCTGAAGTCCAATTTCTTTTTTTTCCGTCTTTTAGCTCACAGCTGTGAAAGAGAATCAAAGAATAAGCAGTACCAAGGTGCCTGCTTGAGTTTGCAGACAATCTGGATGACATCTCAGAGAACTGCTAACTGTTCCAGCATCTCTGGGTCAGATTAAGCTCAGAGATATGCAAGAAAAGTAGGGTTAATCAAGACTTCCTCACTGTGGGAGATCCTATCCATGGCACAAGAGGAGTAAGACTGGCCTGTTTACAGGGACCTGCTTCTTCTCCCTCCTACTCCTGCCACCTTCCTCCTTTGAACAGAAGGAGGCACCTACCTCTGTTGCCTTCCCCTTGTGCTGCCCAGGAGGAGGCCATCCTCTGAGTTTGGGACCCCTGGGCTATGTGATGCACTGGTGAGCAACACTCCTCCTCACTGCAGGAAGGCTTCAGGACTTTGGCATGCCTAAACCTCAGGCACTAATGACCCAGACTGGACTAAGGCTACCGCAGCTCAGACCTTTTGCCTCCCCACTAAGCACCAGTGCACAGAGCTGTACAGAAGAAGCCTTTCGCTGTGCACATTTCCCTGGCCCTCAGATGAGGAGGATGGATGCTGGCCCACCTTGGGCACCATCTACTGGACCTGGAGTCCTCACCAGTTACCCCTCACACCCTTGCTATGCTGTTTGGGAAGCAGCCTCTTTGTCCCTCCCCTTCCTCCTGGAAACAATAAGAAAGTTTTTTACATGATGAGTTACCAAAATCATGCCTGGTTCAGGGCAGTGGGTGCTATCTTTTAAGACAGCATCTAGCAACTACTTTGACATATTCCTGCAGAGGTACTGAACATAAACTGTGATGTGGCTCTGAGTCCAGCTCAGAGCAGCCCAAGGGTCCCCTCCTTCAATAAGACTGCAAAAATCCCCATTGAGAAGAATATTAAATTTACTGCCAAGTGTGTATATACTTAGAGCAATTAACAATGTAACCTAGATAGGCAAGCTGGTTGGAAAAACTCTTCCACCCCCCACCTCCCCACAAAAGATGATTCTATAGTACCATTTACAAGAATTAAAAAAAATTGCATCTTTTTCACTTGGGTCAGAAGAGACAAAGGAAGGACATGTTTCATGCAGTCATAATTTCAAAGGTTATTAAAAAGAATGGAGTAATGCATTTGTTAGTAAAGGATGATAGAATCCATACAGTCTCAGTATGATGGACATAATGACCTCATTGTGGCAAGGGAAAAAATATCACCAGTACACTCATGTGCATGCTGTAAACAAGTAGGGTTATTCACTCTGGCATTTTACAGTGATAAGTATCTCAAGACACACTGACAGACAAGCAGAAGATGTGAAACTGTAACACAAGAGCTGTGTCACATTCAGCCCTGCTGCTTCCTGGGCTGCCAGAGATAGCAGCAACAGCAGGAGAGGAATAGGAAGGGCAATACCTTGCAGTCACTGGTGTGTCTGGAAGGACATGGGAATAGTGTAAGTAGTATCCCTGGGTAGATAAAAAGGCCCCCTCACAGGAAATCTGGGTATGATCACTGCAAAGTATTACAACACTTCCAGCACAGTAATTGAGCTTCTTCCCAGTTCTTACGGTTTTTTTGCTCCTTCCTAGTGTCAACACCTCTCTACACCCATGACCTAAAGGGCAGGGGGCTCTGTAGAAAGAAAAAATTTCTGAAGAAGGAAGAACATTTAAGAAAGAACACAACTTTTCCCCTTTAACAACACTATTTTTTTTTTAAGTTGACATAAAGTGACAAAATGCCAGGTGTTTTGTATTTGGTTAACCCCAACAAGAGAAACATTTAAAGACACACCACATGCACAGTTCTTCCCTTTTTCCTGTCAGTATAAACAACTAGCTTTATTCACTATAAGCATAGAAGATCATATTCTTTTGTAAAGAGAGGCATATAATCAATTTTCAGCTTATAGACACCACACCACTTCTCCCTCTTCTCCTTCAATATAAGGCTGCTTTTCAACTCACCAATTCTGGCTGTTTACAAGTCATTACCCTGTCTGGCAGCTCTTGCTGGACTGGCTTAGCTTTGAACTCTAATCCCTGCTCAACGCTCACTATATAAATAAATTCCACCAATCAATCTAATCTAGACCCCAGCCAAGGTGAGATGAATTAATTACCTGTAAATTAAGATAGATGCACATCTGATGCAAATCACTATTTCTCTAAAAAAAACCCACCCTGCATCATTTCCTATAGGAATGAGGTTTTACTGGATTATCATAGAGGAAACAGAGACACATCAGATGTAAGGGAATGACACAGTAAGGCAATAACAACAGGGCTCACTTGTAAGGAATGGGAAAAGACAGCAAACTTTTATGTGGCTCAAGAGTCTTGGAGGAATCAGCCTGGTTTTCCTCCTAAACAGAAAGGAGCAGAGGAGGTATGCGATGGGCTTGCACGAGGCTGACATCCCTCCTGGGAAACCATCTGAGCAGTAACAAGTGCAGAGCGCTTCCTTAGAGCCTTGCTGCTGTGAAAATTAGATTGGCTACTTTATACTGGTAAAAGGTCAGGGCAGACGGTGCAAGTGGTCAGATAGGAGCAAGGCGCTGAATGGAGTAAGTTAAAGGCCAAAGGCAGAGGTCAGACACCACCAAAGGGATGCTACCCAAGACAGGTATCATGAAATTCAGTGTGTTCAGAAAGAAAAATCCCTGGGTCCTGGCTCTTGCAAAGACAAACCTTCTTTCCTGCAGTCGCACCAGCCCAAACCAGGGTGCACAGAGGTCCTCTGGGCATACACAACCAGGACAATCACGGGAGCCTCTGCAGCCTCCTCCCTCCTCCAGCATCCTCCCTTTCCCTCCATGCAAACAGCAGCAAGCTGCTGTAGTAAATGATATCTAGCATTAATTCTTCTATATCTTTTGGGGTGAGCCCTGAAGCACTTTGGAAAGCCTTTCTACACCTCTCTGTGCACTCCCATAGCAAGGAACAAAGGGTTCCCTTTTCTCCTTTATATCTCATGGTTTGATTTTAAGAGTACTCAGTTCCTCAGCAGGTGCAGACAGTTGAACGTTTATGAAGCAGAAACTGTGACAGAAAAAGAGTGGCTGAGGTTTTAAAAAAATTAGGAAGTGTTTTCTCTGCTTTCTCCTTCTGCAATTTCTCCCGTGTCTGCTCCCTGAGTTTGGGTGAACATTATGCATTTAGTTACAGAGCTATTTCAAGCCATCTTTGGAAATAGCATTCATTGCTACATACTGCTATCTAGTGGTAAAATCGCAAATGTTTGACAATGGGAATGAAGGCTCACAGAATATCCTCCGAAATGCAACTGGTTCTGTATACTAAAGATCTCTGCTCGTGGCAACACAATCTGTGACCCTATAGATATTAATTCCCCTTAAATAGCCAGCACAAGTAAAAGAAATGTATTTGGTAACATAACCCTGTTTTAAAGAGTGTACTTGGTATGCTGTATATTTTGCTGTATATGAGAGAAGTATTTTCCTTTAGACTGATGTATGAGTTTTGTCCCATATGATTACAGAAGAAGAAATGAGAGGCTCATTTGCGGAGAAAAATGAAGGATGGTGAAGGTTTTGTGGGAGAAGGTAGTTACAGACCTCTTTTCCTTCGGGTATGGCTCTTTGAAGGAGCAGCAGCCTCCTATTAAACTGTAGCCACTGTGGGTCACCTCTGCCAGATGAGAGGATTCAGGTCTGTGGCTGGATGACCTGACATTTCTGAGCAGGAACAGTGGCTGAACAGCCTAATTCACTAATTTGCCCAGAGACAAAGAGAGAGTGAGAAAGAAATGTCATATAATAAAGAAGTCTTGCAATTTGAGGAGCTCATCTTTATTCCATTGAAAAAAATAATAAAGTTGCCTGTGGACAATTCGTCCCACATACATATTTCTGAAAAGCACCAGACATGTTAATTGAACTGAGTTAGTAGTCAGGATTTTAAAAATGAGGACATCTTGAATTATCTGTCAGAAAATTGGATCACTGTCATTTCTCAAACCTGAATTCAGACTCTTGATCTGTATTACTGTAACAATCACTAATCAGTGAGACAATATCCTGCAACGTGGTTTAATGCAGACTTCTGTTTTTTTCTTGGGGATTAAAAATATTACATGAGACATTTTTTGGTACAAAGTCTTCTTTCTCTCACTCTGAGAGTAGATGATGAGGATATCATTTTTGCTTAGAAACAGTTTTATGAAACAACTGAATTTGTACAGCCTGTTCCATTAATTGTTGCTCTCTCAATATTTGTAGTTTCTCCAAACGTACCCACAAAATTCAATTCACTTTGTCTGTGCCAGGTATTTGTACTGCTCCTATTCAAATTTTTTTAAAAAAGCAAAAACAAGTGAATGAAGAAAGAACAGGAGAGCTGCAAACTGAGAGAAATTCAAGCTATCTACTCTTGGTAGATTCACCAGGAAATCAAACAGGCTGCTTTTCTTTGCATTGCCTCAACACTTGGAAGGGAAGGGACTTCGGACAAGTAGCATGTCTTAATCAGCATGCTCAAAATGTGCATCTGAAGACTAGCTACTGTGTAATACTGGCTCTGCAATGGGACGTAATTAAGCAGAAGAAAGACATTTCAAGTCTAAGATGAACATCTGTTTTGATAATGAACATCAGGGTTATTGCTCTGGAGACAAGTAAATCAACATACTCCTCACTTTGTGTCACAGCCATGTCAAATGGAAAAGAAAAAAACAGGTCAGAGCAGAAGAGGAAAGTAGCTCTGGCACGGGAAAGCTCAGCTCCCTACAGCACATGAAAAAGTAGCAGAAAAGGTCAGATGGGGGCTGATAGAAAAGCAATTGTTATCATGGATTATGCTGTAGGTCCTACCAAATTTATCATTTTAGGCCAGCCAGATCTTTCTTCTGCCTCCAACTTTCACCTTTTCTGCTGTCACTGCAGTGGTTTTTGCATGATTATGCCAGGATCCCTTTAATTAAGGCACTGGTTAACCAAGGCCCAACCAACCCCAGTGTTGTGCTCTCCAAAATCCAGCTGGACTCAAACACAAGTCACCTTCAAAGAGAGATTCAGGATGTGGAAGCATATCTCATGTTCTCCTGGACCAGAGTAGTGACAGACAGATTTTGGTGTCACAAAAATACTATCATAAAAGGATTTGAGGATCTTGTATCTAGTCTTGTGTTCTGTGTTTGGATGTAGCATTTTACACAAGAGAACACAGAAGGTAATGACTTGAATGATGACTTTTCTTTCCTATTCTTTCCCAGGCCTTTTAATTTTTGATCTGCCTTCATAGTCTTGAGGCATAAAACCAACTGTGCTGTTAATTGCACTTCTTAAATTTACGGCTTTGCTCAAAATACTGATGCAGAAATGTTCATACAGGTGAACATTTCCTTTCATGGTCAGGATCATTCCAATATTGTTTTATTAGTGTTTCCCTTTTCCCTGTCACTGAGTCAGCATTTGAGGCTTTGTAAAATAGTTCCTGTTAGGATAAGAAACAAGGGAGTATGACTCAAGTGGGTTATTGGAATCATTTCATTTAAAAAAGAATATGCACTGAGTCCCCTTTCACTGATCATGGGCAGGTGGCAGCTTGCTTTGTTCCAGGGTCCCAGGTGAGGGGCTCTCGAGCTCTGCCCCCTGATTCTCCTGGGGAGTTCCCTCACAGCTCCTTGACCAGTGGGTCCTGTCACCACGCACTGCCAGCATGGGGGACCTCTCCTCTATGCCTTGCCAGCTAAGGAGACCTTTGTCTAGGTGGACTCCTTTGAAGGCCACACAAGCTTGCTTCACCTGCATTCAGAGCCAGGTCTGCATAAATGCATGGGACATGTCCTCTTGTTTCCATCCAGGCTGACCCAGGCAAAGCGTGGGAACCGAAAGTAGAAATTATGATAAAATATTAGAGAAAGGTTGAAGCAAAGTTACAAATACTACTGGCCTACTGGCAGAGCAGAAGGGTTGTGACATCGGCATTGGTCAAATACTCAGTAGTGCAAGCCAAGAGGACAAAAACCTTCTTTATAACACTACAGACTTCAATTGCTTAGAATGAGAAGATTCTACAGTGCCCCTTCCCCATTTACTAAGCTGTTACGGATGTTTATCCTGCTCAACACTTGTCCCTCTGAGTCATTAAATTAGGTGGGTACATCATAAAATACTGATCCATCGTGCAGCATGGAAAGCAGAGGGCTGAGGGAGCCATCGCAGGTAATTCGCAGGCTGGCATATGCAGAAGAGCATGTGTTTTTCAGTACCCTAATAACAGCTGTGCCTGGTTAACCGGGAAAACTGCCAGGGAGCAGATTCAGAGTAATGCATCTGAGCAATGAATAAATGACATAAACCATATTAAGTACAGTAATTCATTTGAATTTTGTCTGCAAGATGTTTCACAGCAGCGTGCAATACAAATGACTCGGTATCTGCTCGCGTGCTTTTCCCTTGTGGGCTGGCATTAAATCCATGCAGAGTCATTGCTGCACTGTGCTTAGCACCAAATGATTCAGCCTGAAAGTACATTGCATTAAAACCCACATCACAGTGTCTGGCCCAAATTGTACTCTCAGCTGCAGCACTGTTAGATGAGGCAGTGTGCAGTCACTCTGATACTGCACTGAAGTAAAAATCCAAATTTCAATGGTAGAGTGGGGCCTGAGCATGGTATTCCCAACCTCTGGAGAGACTGCCAGAAACTAGAAACTCCTGACTTGCTTCCCTGCTATACCCACACTCAAACATGATTTTAGAGTGGTCAGCTAAAAGAATAAATCCTTACAAATAGATGATAGAGAAAACCACCTAGAAAGCATCCCAATACTGGCCTAATTTCCCCATCTGGGAGCAGAGGAATCACAAGCCTCTTTGACTGCACAGGAGACTTTCAGGGGAAAACTGTGCATAGTTTATGGATTTGTGTGGAACAGTTAGGAAATCACTTGAACCTTGAAATGGAGAACGGAAGGTTAGTTTAAGTCTTGAACTGAAAAAAAAACCCAAAATTCAAACATGCCCTGGCCATTTAAGACATCAAATATAAAATAAAACAAAATTAAGGTTAGAATGTAAAGATTTGAAATTTGAAAATTAGTCAGAGATTCTGACTGCTGTCAAAATAGAGCCCTAGATCCTTGACAAAGAGCAAACTAGTACTGCGTATTATAGTTTGAAATAGTGTTGTTTATTTGAAATGAACAGATCTATGCTAATTTCTGCGTGCTTATCACCTAGTTATGGCTGTTTTTCATAAAGCCATGAAGATTTTCAAATATTATGCTGAAAGCTCTCTCTGCAGAAGTACTTTGTTTGAGTACTACATTTTTCTGCTTTCTATCATTTCCATTGCATGACAGGCTCTTGGATTTTTTTTTTTTCAAAAGAAAAGCCCAGGAATTATTTTATTTCTTTCTTAATTTTTATCAAAAGGAATGGAAAGACAAAAAAAAACAAGATAAAGTTAAATGGAATGTAGAAGTAATTTCGTTAAATCAAAAACACAGCTGACCTCTAGTGGTTGCTTGTAAGAATTAAAGTTGTTTAAATACAAGAAAAAAAAAACACACTTTTTTCTGATGAAATTTTCAGTCTGGATTTAGAGATTTTCTCCTCTGTTTCTTTAGAAGGTGTTTCTTCTTTTTCCTCCTGTATTTCTCTGCCAATTCCAGGCCCTTTTCAGATGGCATCCAAGAGTTTGGGGACAAAGATAAAGGACATAAAAGTCCAATGTTTAGGTTGCTTTAAAGCAATTTTTAAGCACAAGTTTGGATTTTTTATAAAATAATTTTTTTTAAAAACATACTGTTTAAAGTATCATTTCCATTTTAATCAAAAAAACAGTGTTTTCAATAGGAATTTGTATTGCTCAGTTTTACCCTACCAAGTATTGCATAAAATTGGCTAGTCAGAAAGTAGCTTTCAGTAAAACTCCATATGTTTGCCTCTATAACCAGTATTATTTGTTTGCCTAAGACTTTTGTTTTAAAGGAGGGTTAATTTTTTTTGTTAAAGCTCAGAATTTTTTTAAATGTCAGTGAAAGTGAAAAAAAATTGTATATCTAAATATATAAACATATATATGTATGTATGTAAATATGGTATTTCCTTCCAGGTATCCTCAAGGATCTTCATGAATCGCTCTCTACAGACGCTTGGTGCGTTTTTGTAGCTACCCCACCTAACATGTAGTAACATCAAGAGCACCTTTGTAGTGACACGTCACCATGCCAAGTTTGTTGTTGAAGGACCATTTTCTGCAAGTTGGGAATTTAAACCACAGCATGATTTTATCATTTAGCTTGGTAAGGCACTGGCACTATTCAGTATCCAAGTGGCACTTCTGATCTACGTAGAAGGGTGGCTAAGGGTGACCCTGAGCAGCAGAAGAGCGGGCAGGCTGCACAGCCCGCACCAGTGCCCCAGGTACCTCGTAGATGTGCTTTGACAGCAGCAGCATCCCAGACTTTCACCAGCCCAGAGCAACAGTAGACCACCTCAGGTGTTAGCCTGTGCCTAGTCTGTCTGGTGGGCACGGCTCTGTTTTTTTATCATACTGTGAGATGGAGTTCCATACTTTTAAGGGATTGGCCAGATTGCCCTCAACAGCCTGTACTGCACACAAGTCTCACGGATAGGGCTGAAAGGACCCCATGTGAGCAGCAACTCACAGCTGCTTTGTCCAAGGAAGAGCCCCAGCTGCAGTCTCACCTGTGGGAACAGCTTATTCTCTTCCCCCGGTCAGTCAGAAAGCAGGGCTTGTTCCTCCTGCTTTCCTGTTTCACCTGCCTGCTAGGCAGCATTGGCTGTGATGACCTGCTCTCTACACAATGCAAGAGCCCCTAGAAGGTCAATCATACATGGCATTATTCTTCTAACTTTTCACGTTATGTCCAGGCATTAGAGATTGTCATGAACATGTTAGCTATCATACACTTGATCTGGGGTTGTCTGAGGTGTCTCAGTTCATATGAAAAAGACAAAGCTTTTGCATTCTTATTGGAGATGGAATGGTTTTCATCATAAAAACCTCCCTTGTTCCTTGCAAAATACTTTTTTGGAGAACTTTTGTTCAGTTTTCCTTTCTACTCCATTAGGACCTAGAGCTAGCATGACTTCTGCCATCTGTCAGAGTGCTGTGAGTATGGGTGTGAAGCACAGTAAATGAGTGCGTTCAGCCTGGGTGATGCCCTCCAGGTCCACAGTACCCTGCAGCATCCTGGGAAGGGGTCCACAGGATGGCTCAGCTTGGAGCAGCACTGCAAACCATAGGACCTGCCTCCAAATGTCCTGGTCCAACATGCAAGAGAGCACACAGGGCAGTGCTTCAGTTCCATGTCTGCACCTGGGGTGGAACCTCCCACCTCACACAAGGCTACCAGAGCACTAACTTCAACGTAAATAACTTGAATTCCTTGTGCACTGAAAATATTATCTTCTAAGAGGAAAAGAAAATTTAATTTACATTCTCCAAATCGAGCTTTAACTTTAGAGATTTTTGTATTTACACACTTCTTTCTTCAAGATAAATCATGCCAAAGGTCAGTATAGTGGGGCAGCTTTGATAGTCTGAAGATATAAGCAATACAAGCCCTAGTGGAAAAGTAATAACTATTATTAGACCAGGTGAGAAGCTGGTGCACTCAAGAGTTTGTCTGCTTTTTGCAGCTATATCACTTGGCATTATAATGTAGTTCTTCAAAATGGATATATGAAGAACATAGAATTTGTGCTAAAAGGTAAGTCGAAGAACTAAATGTTTCTTTCCCTACTATATTGCTTTATGTTTTCTATCTGGCTGCAGATACCATTTTTAAGCAGTGTTCATATGTCTGTAGAGCAGAGGAGTCTTAAAAGTAATTACGTTAAAGAGATGTCTGGCTGGTGAGACAGCCAAAGGATTGTAGTGCTTGAAGCTCGGTAATTTCTTTTCAGTCTAGTTGCACATGGCTGAAAGATGGTGCTGTTTGATGGCTTTTAGCTGGCACGCAGGAAATAAACTGACTGTGTCAGTGCGATGGCTGGTAAGCAAATGTGTCCTCATCTCTGGTCAGTCATTTTAGCAGCACACCTCAGACTGGGTAAGCATGGAGGATAAGCAGCCTTCTCACTCCATGGGTACGTCTGAGCAGCAGACGAGGGCACGTGTTCAAGACACACCTACAACAACTTCTGTCTAGCAAAACTGGGCAACAAGAGTAGTTAAAGACATGGTGATGTGGGCATCAGCATGGGGCTTCACAAAGAGTGCACAACCCGAATTACCTGCTTGAGATCTCCAGAGGGGTTCCTGATTTCTAGCCTGGGTTAAGACAGCACTGCTATGGTCACCTGAGAGAGCTGGACTGAAGACTGCATGTGTCAGGATTCCTCTTCTACCATTAAACTTGCACACAGCTGGGTAAAAGTTAGTCTCCAGACGAGAGCAGTTCAGGCGGGGATGCTTGTGTTGCCTCTGTATCTGTCTGACAGTGATCTGCACCAGTGATGAAGCAGGTCAGAGCGAAAACTGCAAATGTTTTGGGTGGGCTTTAGATCAAGCATTTGCCAAGAGTCTTGCAGACTCTCCACTGGCACCTTTTTATGAATATCAACATTTTTAAAAAGCCAAGACAACAGAAGTTTTTGAAATGGAGCCTAGATGCATAATATTTTTCTTGTAACTCAGTCTCAGAAATTGCACTGGGCCTGTGCAAACTCACAAAATGCTAAAAACTTGTATTGACGTGTGTTTGAGAAGTTCCAAATCAAGTCACTGTAATACCGTATAAAAATAGTTCAAATGGAAAATCATCAACAGGAAAACTAGAGTACTAAATGATCTACGTTATTATTCCCAGAGTCGTTAACGTACTGCATTTTCCCAGCCTGTTGCAATTTATTAGTCCATGTTTTTCTATATCAGTATCAAATATTATTTCATTATAAAAACTTGTATGCTTGTTAACAAAAAAAATCCAAATTAACCGTCAACATATGTTACTTTCACTTTTTCAAATTAGAGTAAGCAAACTGGCTCTAATTAGTTTCCTGATTAATGAGTGGATGGTAAGCAAGAGAATTACATTAAGAACAATTTCCAGTTTACACTGGTTAGGAGGAGGTAAAAAAATAATTTTTCAACAGGGATCAAATAAATCTACAGAACCTCATTTTTTTTACAATGCTGTGAAAATATGCAAGGCATCACATTGTAAATTGCTGGTTAGGTCACTGGAGCAGGATGAATAAATACTGTTTGCCATATGAAATTGGCTAGTTAAATGAAGATCACAAAATTGTTTGTTGCTATATAAGGCTCATTTTTACTATAAAAAGAGCAATTTTAATTTACAGGGGCTTAAGGCAATTTTCCATCTAATTTTATGTTTTATAATGGCTGCTAAAACACTGGTGCCTTATTAGTTTGTGTGGTCGAATATATATTGTTTCCAAATTTCGAGGCCATTGGTTTATCTTGACCAAGCAAAGCATGATTACTTTTTCTTCCTAAAAGGTAAGAAAAATCTGTGCAGATCATATCAAGACAAGACTAAATTACATATATCATAGGTATGTCTCTTTTTCTGACTGACAGAAAACATTAAGGTTTATTGGGGTATGGGGAATGTCAGGCTAACTCCACTGGTCAAAACAATGATCTTGCCTATGCCACCCTTGCTATGGAATCTCATAACTATACCCCTTAAAACTGAGGTAAATTAAATAGACATTATAACAAGGAAACAAACACACAGTACCATTTCTAGAACTAAAACACTTGAGCTCTGTTTTCACCAGTGAAGGTCCTTAAGCTTAAGCTTTTTCTCTACCCTGTAATTGAGAATCTACAGTTTCCTACGACTCAACCTCCCAGACAGCTGCACATGGGAGACTGAAGCCAATGTCCTTTTCCCATCAGCCAGAGGGCGGGCAAGTGCTGACCTTGTACTTCAAATGATTGAACATCCCTTTTCTTGTCCTTGATGCAGCGAAGGAGGACTGCATGCCAAGCATCAGCCTTTCACCTACAATCCAAATTACTCCCAAGCTCCTCAACCACTTTTAAATCCTGTTTCCTTCAATGAGTAGCATAGCTGACAAGCTTCCAGCCTGCTAATTTTTTGGTTCCTTAACAAAAGTTCCTATCCTTGGTCTTATCTGATAAACACAGAGACTCTGGAAGACAAGAAAGTGTTGAGGCCATTTTCTTTCCTTCCCTGTCTCACCATCAGATATTGAGGAGAAGAAGCAGTAGATCTAGGGCTAGTTGGGACCTCCCGACTGAACAGCTCTGACAATACATTCCTAGTTTCTCATACTTTCCTTCTCTGTTTCTGTCTGCACAAGGGCAATACTAATACTAAACACTAATATACGGCTGAAGCTGTATAACCCCATCGTAAAAACTGCATGAACACAAAGCAGGGTTGACCTCAAAGACATTTCCTCCAGAGAGTTTCTCACGTGATGTGTCTCAGCCAAAGGTTTGCATTGATATTGTATCCTCTTCACTCCAGATTTTCCCAAGGTGCATAAGCCTCTGTTCTTCCTTTCCATATTCATACCATTTTTTCTTCCTCTCCTCAGATTTCCTCTCTCTCTTCTCCCTCTTATGTCTGTTCCAACCTTTTATCTTAAATTTGTAGTAACATCTTTCTCTCCACTCATTTCTCTAACTTGGCAGTTTTATTTTCAGGTTGCATAGTTGTGTGTGCTGAAGACTTATTTTTCAAGTATTAGTGAAATGAGCAAGGAGAATAATTGAGAGCAGTCAGTATAACAGGCCTGTGTGCAATTTGTAGCTCTGCAATAATTTTGCTTAGATACATCAATGAGAGAAGTGTAGTCTCAGCACCTTGCAATATCAAACCGCTTTTATTTTGCATCTAAGTACAGAGCCCTGTGTGGTGAAACTGGGTAAAGTCATGGGAAGCTCTAATAACACACTTATTAGAAAGAAGCACTACATTGTCTTCTTCCATCCTACCAGCTTCCAAACAGATGGTGAAGCAGAGGGAAGAGAAACATATTTCCTGACACAGCAGCACTGCCTTGTTATACTTTTTTGTATCTTGGTCCTGAAAGAAAGGAGAGCTCTCTCTAAAGGTTTTGCAGATGTCTTTGCCTTGCTTTCATATTATTTTGAACTTAGGTCTCTCTAAGAGATGGAACTGGAAACTGCCTTAGCTTTGGAAGACAAAATGTTAGATTTGATAAGAGGCGACAACTGCCCAATTGCAACCATGAGGCAGGGTGAATGCTGCCCTCTCTGTCAGGTCACAGCGGTGGCTGAAGAAGCTAATTCTGTTGGTGGAAAACTGGATGCGGGGGTAAAGATGTAAGATATGGAGTTCCCCAGCCAAGCCCCAGGTAGAACAAGGAACACCAGACGGTCAGGCATTGCACATGGAAGGGCTTGTACAGCAATACAAATGCACACACAACACTTCCAGTGGCAAATACAGCATCTGGGACTGCTGGAAACCCAAAGAAATGGCTTAATCGGGTTTTACAGCTTCCTTTGTAGCAGTCTGGACTGCTTTTGGTTAGTCAGGGAGAACTGCAAGACTCTGTGTCCAAAAAGGAGAGATTCCTATCCCTTGTCTACTGAGAAGAACACTATAACTTTGACTGCTCCTTGAGCAGACTAACACGTGATAAGTGATGTTCCTCCACAGTGTAGCAAGCTCAGGTAGGACATTCTTTATAGACAAAAAAATAGCAAAGTGCTTATCATAATAAACAACTTTGTCAGATGTGCTAAGTAATTATCTCTTCCTTCCATGATCACAGAAGTAGAACCATATAAACATAAAAAGAGACTTCAATTTTTTAAGGTAACCAGGATTCGTGGTCATAAAGAATAATGGCAAAGGCAAGGGTTCTTTCCTTTGCAAGAAAATTCTTGGAGCAGCATGTAAACAGACCTTCTTGTGGTATTAATATTACCCCATTTATGCTGAAGCTATGCAAACAGAGACATATAAAATTGTGCTCCTAAAAACTTTGCTTGCCAATAAATATTTTTACCACTTTTAATTTATACTGTTTGCAACTTCACCCCCTTGCAGAAAAGTGATCCCAGAATGCCAGCTATTTGGAGGTTATTGAAGCTATCAAACATTTAAAATAAAGATCATTTCTGTTCCTCTGAACTTAACCTGTTGCTTATTTGGAAAGATTTGACTTGGCAGTTTGTAAAGCTTCATCTCATGGTTTGGTGAGAGAAGTACAGACCTTTTAGCTTGAATTGATTGCAAGCAGCCTTGTCTAGTGCCTCAGGGGATCTGAGTTCCCGTCTTGACCTTACTGTATATGCCTTCACTGCAAATACTAGGTGGTTTTTTTACAAGGTTGCTGCTCTCCAGTTAGCTATCTTGATGTAAGAGTCTCAGTATTAATATAGTCTTAATGTGTCTTGCTACATCAAGAGCCTGTATTCCTTTGAAATGAATACATTACCTCAGGCTTCATTTATAAGCTTACTAAGCTAATAGAAGTTAGAGATTCTTGCCACACTGAAAAATAAGTGTGAAAAATCAACCTTTTTATTTTGGTACCTGCATAGTGCCCACAGGATTTAGTACCTAACGTTCCTAGTGCTTAAGGTGGTGCTCATCTCAAAACAGCACAAATTGTGTCTCAAAAAATTATCTTGTAATTTAAAAAGGTTTTTGAAATAATGAATTAGCATATTTTAAAGCTTTTCCTTTTGGGTTCCAACTCTCGAGATTTTACCTGTAGTCAGTAGAAGGAGAAGAAGGACAACTGAAATTCTCACACAGTACTTGAATACATGAGATGGGGAATTCAAAAAAAAAAAAGAACTAGATTGTGACAAAAGCAGGGGAGCTGACAATTCAGTCTACCTCAGGGATCCTTAAAAGTCATTCTGAACTATTATCTTTATAATTAAGTGAATAGAAAAAGCTAAAAAAAAATTTATGAGATCATGGGCAACCTGACTTTCTTCACTTTCAAGTGTTTGACTTAACAAACCATCTAATTGTCCTTTACCTTTGACTGTAGTTTTAAACTAATGTATAAATGAACACATTTCTACTAAGGTATGGACATCATACTATTTTCATTTCCATCACTTTTTCATTTTACAGGGGTGTTAATTACAGCAATTTTGATAATATCTGTTCTAGCATTAGTTATTTACTAAAGAGACCAATTATTTTCTATTTGGGAATTCTTTTGTTTTTAAGTTGCATTTAAAGCATTGATGTAGCTCCTAACTGACTGACTTAGATCCCATAATTTTGGGACATAAGCCCATAAAACTTCATGCATTGGCAAGCCTCTGTTCTCCTTTCACTCCAAACCTCTTTTCATTGAGATGAAAACAAAGCCGAAATATTTGCAATTATAATGTTGTACACCACCATTTGCTTGTTATATGTTTTCAGCTTTCTAGCAGGAATTGAGGACGATGGTTTGAAAGCTGACAGCTTGCTAGCAGGGCAACTTAGCCTTGGGGATCGGAGAAATGTGGGCAAACAGGTACAACTGCAAAAGGAGGTTGCTGCAGATCGAGTGTCTGCTCTGGGAACACAGTGATCCTGCGGTGGGGAGCACCCTGCTGGGGTCACTTCTCAGCTCTGGGCAGGCCGTGCAGGGGTGCTGTGGGGTCTGGTGAGTTATGTGCATATCTCCTGGAGCACCCTGCCGAATATCATGAAGAGATCCTGCTTAGCAGTCAAAATGTGCCACAGAGCTGGAGGTTTGTAGCTGTCTGCAATCTTCTTCGTAAACCAGAGCAAGTTTTGTGCCTCTGCATGGAACAAAAAATGTTAAAAGAGAGAAAGTGAACATGTCAGAAACAGGCAAAAAAGGAAGACAAAGCTTAAACGCTGGCAAATGTCACTGCTTAACAAAGATCAGTGATGATGAAGGTCAGTGAAGCTGGTTGGCAATTAGCCTTTGGCTGTGTGAAGAAAGGACTTTTGACTAGTTAGACAGTGCATTATTCTATAGAGGTTAGTGTTATATACACTCACAAAATACTCCTATGCCACCCAGCTTGCAAGCATAAAGCCGGGAATAAAATGATACTTTTTGCCAGTTGGCTATATAATTTTCAATGGCCAAATGCCAACTGGCTGCTAATTGTTATTGCAATGAAACTGGAAACAAAGCTCTCGGTATGAATACTTGGACTGTTTGTTATATTCTCTTTTGAAATTCTTCAGGAAGTGCCACGAAGTGCTGCTCACGCCCACAGCTCCCAGTGAAGAGGAATCAGGTGCCTGTATCTGCGTGCAGCGCTCGGTTTGCAGTGTGGTGAACGCTTTCAAAAGGCTTTTTGCAGCCGAGACTGGCTGGCTGCAAAGAAAGTCGTTGATTTAGCCACTCTGCGTGCTTAGAGCATTTTCCAAAAATCTAGTGTTTGAGGCTTCATGGGGGCCCCAGCAAACGTGTCAGGAGCTGGTGAAGGGGGGAATTGCTTTCAAATGATGAGAGAGGTAACACGCACCTATCTGTTATTAGTTGCAGCAGGAGGTCCTCAGGCTAGGAACGTCTCTGTGTTTGGTATCTGTGTAGCAGCCAGCACAGTGGAGTGCTAATCCACAACGAGGAGGGCCAAGCACTGCTATAACTCCAGCAAATAGTAATAGTTATTTTCACAGCTGACTGAACAGACAGTAGCTGCATCACCTGTGCTTGCTCTCTGAGTCACACCCATCCAAAATAAACACAAGGGAAATGTGTCTTGGATCATTCTCGTTTCTCTGCCCCCAAATCCCACTCCACAAGATAGTAACATTAAAAGAAAATGATTCTTAGCAAGCATGAATATATTCATAGGTACCTCCACATTTGATTGATTGATTGCTAATTAATTACAGAACTCAAGGCAGATCTATGCAGCAAAGTTTTGTTGGCATTAGTTCTATCAATTCCAAATACAGATTAGTTGTGTTACCTTTAGCTGCCTTTGCTGTATCTACAAAACCTCTAGTGTGTGTACACAGAAGCAGGGCAGCCATCCTGGTATGTCCCTTGATCTGCATGGAATTTTTGCCTGGGTTTAAAAAGAGGAATTTGTCCCCACAGGCCCACAGTTTCTGGACATTAATGAGCCCAGTCAAAGCAGTAGCTTTAATGAAGTTGCCTGATATTTGGATGAGTGGCCACTGTGCATGGGCAGATCGGCTGTGCTGCAGATGTGCAGCAGTTCCCCATAGAACAGCATAGCCAAGGCACATGTAGCACATGGGACATGTATGCGGACTTCCCAGGTTGAAATATAGAAGCTCATATGCAGAAAAAGGGTTTTGCCAGTTTATTTTTTATATCTTGGAGATGTGCTGTAAGTGAGCTGACAGAAAAGTTCTCCTGGTGGCAGAGCATTGCGTTGTTCTGCCAACCTACCTATGCTAAAGCAAAGCTCCAGTATACATGATACGCACTTAAAAGAGGGGGAAACATATGTGCAGAGATAGTTCCTCTTTCAAGATATCTGATTTATTTTAGGTGCTTCAGTAGCAGAAGGAGCACCTTTTTTTCCTCAGAGCTGTGAAGAAGGTAAGACATCAAAGAACATCCATAATTTCATCTCCTCTGTTAGCTAGCCTAAATATGACAAGAAAATACACATCTTTCTCAGACTTCGAGCCAGTAATGGTCTTCCCCTGTGGGTGTCACCAGTTTCAATGGAAAGAGTAAAGAAAGATAAGGAGCTCATGGAGAGTATGTCAGAGGTAAATGATCAACAGTGGAAATGGTGAATGTTAGAAAAAAGAGGCAAAGAAAATCTTGTACATCTACCATGAAAGGGAAACTGTGGTGAAAAACAGAGCATCCTAGTTTGAACCTAGAAGAAGAGGCGCAAAAATAAGGAGCCTTAAAGTCAGTCGCATAAGAAAAAGCATAAGCTGCCTTACTCACAGCTCATGCTAGACTTGAGGGAAGGCTCCTGACTCTTGACACATTGTCTTTACCTGTGATGATGGAAGAGGAAAAGACATAGCCTTTTCTGGTGCAGGTTTCTGTTTTCCCATGCTAAGGAGCCCGTAGGAAAGAAAATAAAATGCTAGAAATACATACTCCAAACATGCTGTTGGCATTAAAAAGCTGAAACAGAAGGCAGCATAATCCAGACTACACAAAATGCAGTATCAGCACATCATTTCCTCTATTTTAACACCAAAGGTCATTTTCAGCCCCATCAGATGACAAGATGAGGATGTGGTGACCACATTACTTTGGAAAGAATTACAGTGAATAATGGAAATTGATCTCATGGCCTTTGATTCTCACTCATGCAAAGGCCTCTCACCAATATTCTGGCAAAGGGGCATTAACCTAAATGTAATGCACACAGTAGGTGTCCATACTCTCAGTGTGTAAAATAGCATTAACGTAAGTAAGAAATAAGCCAAATATGTGTTATTTTGCAGATTCAGATAGAGAAGATAAGTTTCACTAAGCTTACTAATTTTGAAATGAAAAGGATCATTTCCCAGTCAAATTTCTAAACAATTTCACAAACACCAACTTTTCCAGAAGTTTTTCCACCAGCCGTCTTTTAAAACAAAATTTAATCATAAGCATGAAATAAGTGCAGTGGTAACTCACTCCTTCCTATAAACATTTATCTAAATCCAACAACACTGAGCAATTTCTTTGAAACATCCAAATATGATCATTTTGAGTAAATATTCAGCATAACTTCTCCAGAGCTGCCATTCTGGACACATTTCCTTCTGTGATTGCTTAATCACAGTGAATCAGATCTATCTGAAGTCCCTGGGAAGAGTCTAGACCTCTAATTTTAATGGCCAATTTATTTACCTATTTATTTGATATATGCTGATGTTTAATACTGTTCATGCAAACATCAGGCTAAAGTAATATACCACAGTTACATAAGACCTATCTTAAAATTAATAAAAAGTCATACTTCAAAACACCTATCTCTACCAAGTGGATGGGTAAAAATTTTACCATTATTTTGCTATTATTTATTCAACCTTGCACCTATGTAATTAGTACACAGAATCAGAAACTGGATCCAATTGCACTGGTCACCTTGTAAACACATAGTGAGACATGGTGCTTTCTCAAGGCAAATCTAACATACTAATCAGCAAATACATATGTAAAAATTTATGCATGTTCTTGACTACAGTAGCAGTCTTGTTGCGTGGGAGAGGATGGCTTGTGATAGGAAAAAGAAGTCTGCACACGTAAGTAAGATCAGAGCTTTACTTGGGGCAATCCACAGGTTCTAATAGACACTGAGAGGTAAAGGAAAAGGGGGGCTGAACATAACAGTGAGAGAAACATAACATGAGATATTGACACAATAAACTATTTTGAATGCAAAATTATCATTGCTTTATAAACTATTAATGATGTTATTAATTGCTATGGTTGGCATGTCTACCACCATTTGCCATTTATTAATCAAAATAATAATATAAACATGAACATATTTAGAAATGACAAAATGATCCCTGAGCCAAAGACAGAAATGCCTTTCATTCTCCAGTAATTGCTAAAGGAGCAATTGCTATTGTTGCTGTTATGATGATCACAGAGAACTAAGAACTGCTCCAGACACTGACCAAGTTCAAATCACATAGGCCAAGAAGCAGTCAGTGCTACTGTCCCCTACTCTCCACCCTAATCTTCATGGGCTCCCAGAGTCACATTGCCCCCAGGGAAACCCCAGGAGACATTCCTCATCGGGGAGGAAGAAATGCTTCCCAGAGCTCCCCAGCTGCTATATGCAGTACACTTTATGCGATTGTAGCTTAAGTCACGGTTTGTTTCCAAACTATTACTAGCTTAGTTTGTGCCTCCAGCTACCCCCTCTTCAATTCCTGTGGTGAGAAACTAGTTGCTTAGGCCATACTGTCAACCTCAAGCAGTCAAATATTCATAGGTCAAACAAAAATTGGGAGGTCAATCTAAGCTGTGATTTTAAAATAAATATGCTGGAAGTTTTTAACTGGCCTTTGGACTTTTGTACCTTCAGAAGCACATTTTTAGATACACCAGGAACACCAGGGCTGGGAGTTAACCACTCTGAAGCTGTGATGCTGCTGTAACACATCTTCAGATTTTAGTAGTTGAGAAAAAATATCAAATACCATGAAAATTAGAAACACTACTTAAGTCATATGTCAAAAATACCACTCCTAGATCAGATGTCTGAAACATCCATATGTAGTGGCAGAAAATTCAAACAGATTTCACCATGGCCATGGAAATATGCCTGCTGCAGATCTTCTTAGACACACCCATTCCTATGGGAATTTCCAAGATTTTTTTATTTCTGCCAATATTGCTGCAAACCAAAAATGTTAATATGAGTGGGAAACAAATAAGAAGAAACAGCAGAATAGTCTAACCAAATGTGTGTTATAAATCCAAACAATTACAATGACTTCTTTGCAAGATTCATTTGGCTGTGGACCTGATAATATTCCTCAACTGAAAATGCTCAACACAAATGCTAGATAGTATTTATTTTGAATGGGCTTACAAAGGCTGCTATATAAAGACCTCATTTCTAGTTTCATTTGTAAATTACATACACAGCAAGTGAAATAAAAATTATGGTAAAGTGGGGAACTTGAAAGCTAGTGTTTCTGCAGCAGAATTTTAATTGCTTAGAAATAAATGTATTCAGGTCAGCACATAGTGTAACAGCTTGAATAGTTTAATAGTTGCTGAATTCTGCTAATAACTCTTATTTTTAATGCAGTTAAAATTCTCTGCTATTATTAGTTTGTTTGCAGGGCATTTGCCTGCAATAATGCATCTTTTTATTATACAATTTTAGGACACACCCCAAATCAAGCTTCAGCAGGGGGAAACACCTCAGCTATAGAGGCAGAGGAGGGCTGTCAGGATGGAGCCAGCCCCTGGGAGAAAATTACAAATCCACTTGAAAGCAGCCTCTAAGAACTGTTTTCTCTATGTTATGTTGCATTTATTTATTTCTATCTAGTGTTGTCCTTTTTAATGACATTATTGTAGAATAACACAGAAGGGTTTCAGATGTCATAATTTTGGAAAAGGATTCCATCTTTTAGATGACCACAAAGCTGAAGGGACACTTTATGGAGGGATGTTTGTGGCGCTTAGGAAGGTACCAGGAATTCCTGCAGCATTATAGGGATCCTTCCAGCAGACCTTCTGGAAGATCCAGCTTGATTTTATAGGGTGCATATTACATCAGAGCCACCTTACAGATGTATGTTAAGACACACAGGCAGGGCCCTGTGTGCTCTGAGGCCCTGGGGACGTGACATGCAAATGACTCCTTGTCACAAAAATGTGCTCTTGAGTTTCCACTTTCATTCCTTAAAAAAGTGTATGGCTACCCTTCATGGCTGAAGAAAAGCTTGAAAACATAACTGGAGTGGTGTCTGCTTGAGTCTGCAGTCATGTACACCCACTGCATCTAAGCAATATGAGCTTTCTCATTCTGCTGCCATGAAATCTGTTGTTTCCTCTAACGCCATAAAACTCAGCAGTTTTGGCACAGAAACGACTGTCTTGCTCCAGTCAGACATCACACATTTTTTTGTTTGCTGTCCCCTTCTCTGTCAGGATCTGCCTCTTGCTGTCCCACTTTCCCCACAAGGAGAAGTTAACTGGATGGCAGTATATACACTTTCCGCTGTGTTTCGTGGGGACAGGCAGCTGGGGAACAGGCAGCCAGGGCTGGAGGCTAGCTAGCAGCCGGGAGACAGTGGCTGGAGGCATAGGCAGTCCTAGGGATAAGCTGCTCCGATCAGGTCACTCACCTTGTGCTTTTCTAGCATTCTCCTCTGGAAGGAAATGCTTAGGTAAGTCACCGAGCTACCATTTTCTCTGCAGAATATGCTCCTGGAACTGTCACTTTCTTAAAAATAACTCAGATGTGAATGCCTATACTGCAAAGCTTTGTTAGCACCATATTTACAATGCACTTGCCCTAAATAAGGTGGTGGGACCTGTGGGGATATAACCTGTGGTTCTTAATGTGACACTGTATCTCCCATTCAAAGAATATGCCATGACACAACTTAGGTTTCTTTCCTGAGATCCTGAATGGAAGTGGATGCATTCTGTCAACTCATTAAAATAAACAACTTGAAAAATTATCCTCATTTTGCAGAAGAGAAGGAAGATGAAGAATTGTCTATGAAGGGAATTTTAGCAGCAGAACTATCATGGGATAGTGATACCACCAATGGTCCTTGGTCGGAGACCTTCCTTCTGGAATAAGGACATCCACACACATAGTTGTACTCTTATGTGGTAGTCGCAATGATAACTACATGGCTGTAATTTTAATTTCCTTGCATAGGTATCATATAATTCCATTGGATAGGTAGGTCTCTTCTGATCTTCACTGATTTGTTTCCAGTCCGACTGGAAGCTCCTAGGAGAACTCCGAACCAAACCCAGTATTTGAATTCCAGCCTTACCCTTAAAATCCTCCTTCCACTTCTTTGTTTAGAGTAATTGCTCTTTGTTTCCAGAGTTGTGTTGGAGATTGTGTCTCCATAAAACGCCAAGATGATTAATGATTTTCCTTTCCTTATGAAATACCATTTTAAAACTACTTTTTACAGTCTGAAAAGTAAAAATAAGATCAATATTTCATTGCTCTTTAATCTTGTGTGCACCTTTCTTGGGCTTCTAATCTTAAAAGTGTATTAAAAGCAAGGTCTGGATTTTCAAACATTTGTCAGTATATGGCTGGCATAAAACAGAGAATTTAATATCACGGCCTAATTTGAACGAAAAATCATCTAAATCAAATATGCAAATGGATACTCTGGTGGTGGGCAGAATCTGTGTTAATCATTGCAGAACTATGGTTTACAATCACAAGTTTATTCAAAAATAGATAGGGCACAAAAATATTCTGTCCTAAAGTCTTTTTCACTGAAAGTTAGGATTTAGATTAAAAATTTTAAATTACATTTCTGCTTTTCACAGAAATAATTTTTCACTGAAGAATCAAATACACAGCACCGATGATATTTTGCTTTCATGAACTGGGCATGGTAGTTCCATGGAGCTGCATTTAGGTTTCATTCTGTGCCCATCCTCATCTGCAGATCAAGAGGAACCTCTGGTCTTCGTTTGTTAAGTTGCTGTATGAGAAGGGACTGCTGTAACAAAACTGCGCTTGCTCACCCTGAGGTGCACAGTAGAAGATGAAGTCCAAGAATTCCTGCATAGAGAGGAGAATAAGAAAGAGAAGTAATAAATCGCAGTTCTTAGATGGCCTGAAGTATTCTCATTTTCATCTAAAACATTTTTTTTACTGCTTGTTGAAAAAAATACATTTTGTGTAAAAGGTTGGGTTTTCTTCATTTTCGTTAATATTCTCAGCACAAAAAGTTCCATTTTCATAGCAGTAATTGTGTGCTTCTGAAAACCCAATCAAAAACACCTAATAATATCAGAAGGAAGATAGCAAATAGCTGTCCCAAATCTGAACCAGTGAAAGGCATTATTCCTCTTTTACCCCAGGAGTGAGCTGGGTGAAGAATTCATTCCAAAAAAAAAAAAAAAAAAAAAAACCTGATAAGACACAGTAAAAGTTTTCCTAACACCACCACTGCATTCAAGCTACTCCTATATACTAATTTGCCTGATTTTAGGGCAAAATGGGAGCAGGTGATCCTGTGCCACAATATTTTCACCACAACTGTCAGACACACCTAGGAGAGAGAGAAATATTCCCAGAGGGAGAAGCAACAGGCTCTAGATGGCTATTAGCACTGACCTGGCAGCACTCCTTATACTTCCCAGCTGGGCAGAAAGGCAGAAGCTGTAATGACAGACCCTGCCTTTAGAAACTATGTCCTCCTGATGGACAAGAAGTTTATTCCTTTCCAGTTGCAGTTCAGAGACCAGCTGATGACAGGTGGGGCTGAACTGCTGATTTTCTTGGGCAGTTTTACGTCTACCTCCTTTTTGCTCCCATGAAAGAGGTTCTGCTGTGGGAGAGCCTTGGAAAGGGAAATGCAGCTGAGAAACAAATTCTAAAAGCATCTCAAGGGTAAACAAAATGGTCAGGTGTCAGGAAACAGGACAAGGCTTTTCTGTTGTTTTGAGTTCTCAAACTGAAGAATCATGCTGAGAAATGGGACTTTTGGAAGGTGAAGCCAGAAAGGCAAAGCTAAGGGAGAAGTCCTGAGCCGTAGTGTGAGATGAGGAACAGGACAAAATGGTCTATGATTTGTGAGGGTACCCTAGGATTCAGTGGTCACTTACCTGTCTGGTCACACATTCTGGTGTGACTTTTAGACCCAGGCATCTAAAAGCTTTCAACATCAGTGCTTAAAACTTTTTCAGACACTTTTAATCCTTCTCTCTTCTTTATCTGCAGGTTTTTTCAGGGGAGGGAGGATGAAGAAGTTGTTTTTTCACTCTCTCTTCCTAGTGGAAATAGCTATGAGGGATCGAGAAAGTCTCTTTTGTCTCCCCTTTATCCATTTTGGTTAGCAGAATTGTTCCACTTGTAAACTCAAGTGATTACAAACACATCCACAACTTCTCAGGTCATCTGACACATTCATTAGGAAATCAAAGGTCTTTTCCAGTTAGGAAGAAGTCTTTGCATTAAATACTAAAATAGAAGCACTCTGGCATTCCAAAATATTCTGTACCAGATTTCTTACATTTCGTAGAGACTAATATAGTTCCAAGTTTTCTTCAGGGCAAGACTAACAACTTTTTACTGAAGAAAAAACCAAAGTTCCTGAAACATCCAAATAGGTTTTGTCTTTTCCACAATAAAAGATTGCACATATTTTAAAGTTAATTGAAGTTTTGTGATTTGTTTTTGTGTGCAAGGTGATACAAAATGTCACATTCTTTATTGGCCAAGTTCATTGGATCTCTCTTTTTTTTTTCTTCCTCATAAGACCCATGTAGCTCCATATATTGGACCCATTGTGTATTGACTGCTAGATGTTTTTACATTTTTATGTTTTGTTTTGAATTATAATGATGTTTTGTTTTTAGGTATCAACTCCTCTAAGTTAGAGTATGGGCTTACAAACATACCACAAATATAGCAGCCAAATCCAGATATTGGCAAGTTACTGAGAAAGCATAGTTCATAGCATACTATGCATTTATATTGGCCTTGCTTCACCTCTTCAGGCATAATGGGATGCATTTGTCTTGGATTGATTTGGATTTATACATATACTGTTAGAGGGTGTTAAATAACACAGTCAAAGAAAATTTAGACAACATACATTAAGGCACAGGCACATGATTGAACACAGTCTAGTTGCAGCAGCTCCCATGATGATGACAAATTTATTAATCCATTTTTACTTGATCACATTGAACTGTGACTCTGTGTCCACAAAATTTAACATGTTCTGACCTCATTGAGTGACTTACAGTAGGGCTAGATGACATGACTGCATGTTGTTAGACAGCACATAATGTGCCAAGCACTGTTTTGGCTAACAAGATGTATCCAGCCGGAACAGATATTTTTGTTTGTTGGTAGATAATCTTGCTCAGTGGAATCCCAATCCTGAGCTACAACTCTTAGCCCTACCATAATACAACTATACACAAACAGAACCAACCCCACAAGATAATAGGTACATTAATAGTATTCTATATGAACCTACCAGTCAGTGCAATTTAATATAGAATTGATTTATAATATAAAACTATATTTTTGCTATGGAAATGTTAGGGGAAATCTGAAGTGTTTCCTATCAGTACCTTGCTAAGCATAGGCATGATCTCAGACAGACACTCCTTCTGCTTGCTCTTATCCACAGTATAGGGAAAACACTTTAAATGCTTTGAGTATGGTTTTCTGACTCCATAGCTGCTTGATTCTATGAATTGTCCCTCTGATCTCTCAGGCTTCTGAAGTTTCAAATTTGTGAAGAATCTCACTTTAGCAGCTGTTGCCATAAAATGGCATATACGAGCAAATTAGTAGACACATGAATCTCCCTACATACTCATGAAAATACTGGAGCAAAACCAGGCAGACTGAGATATTACCATCATCGCAGCTGTTTCTTACCAGCACCATAACAGAGCCAAAGGAATAATGCATATAGGTACCTATGGAGTAGGAAAAAACTTACACAGTTGCTAAATTTTGTGCTGAAGCAGATCTGTGAGTGGATTTGTGCTTGTTCAATGGTACTAATAACTGGTTCCGAAGTCTTGTTGCAGAGCTTTGTGCCGAGCAGTGTTTCAGATGCCCAGGAATTTCCATAGCTCTCCAAAAGGCTACGGCAGGAAAAGCAAGCAGCAGACACAGGATCCTTCTTACCAGCTTGCTCATATAAACCAGGCAGCATGAGCAGTGGCTGAGCTGAGACTCCTTCTCCCCCCAGGCCTGAACATTCAGGAGCTGGGGGAGGGAGCTGAGAGAGTCCACATGCCAATTAATAAGGAGTCAAACATCCCAGTTCATAGTCCTTCCACTGCAACCTAAAGAGTAGGAGAGCAAATAAAGTACCTTAGCTCATACTTAGCAAGAAACTGTTAAGGAACCATTTAAATGATCCCTTTGAATTTCATAGCAAAGATATAGCTAGAAAGTGTTAGCAGAGAATGTCTGCCCATGGCCCCAAATATATGGGGTTTATGGTTTATGATTTTTTTGCTAGGTAGCAGCTCCATTCTGTCAGCATCCCTCTTATTTTCTTCCAGGTTTTGACAAAGCGTCTTTACTTCTAGCTCAAGCTACAATTTTCCCAGCAAGTCAGTGCTGGTAAGAAGGTGTCTGACTCCAATATTTCTTAACAGAAAACAGCACTTCTAGCTTTACAAGACCCCAAAGGAGAAAAATAAGGCCTGCAATAACAGAAAATCTGCATTTAACCAGGTCAGTCTCTCCTGTACACAGAGTCTGTAAGCAGGTCAGTGAAGTTTCGCACACTGAGCATGGGACTTACCCCACTGGTTTCCCTCTGAGACTCCCCCAGGGCAGGACTCTATCCATCACTGGCATTTTCCACGCCTTGCACTGCCCTCCCTATTTCCCCTCCCAGATGCAGAGAACAGGGCAGATTCAAAATCTGCTAACGAGCTGCAACTGGCACACAGTGACAGAGCCCGAAGGCTGGGCCCAGCATTGCTGCCAGGGGCCCCACGTTCAAAGGAGCTGTGTAGGAGGCACGTTCCTTAGCTTCAGCCATGCACCATATCCTTTCCTCAGGATAAAAAGCCTTCCCATGACTCTATTCACAGCCCTATCCTAACACACAGTCTTGTGCCCCGGACATATACTGCCCCTCAGCATTTGACTAGGGATGTGGGATTCACCCAGCCAGGCAGAAGCAGCTGAGTCTATATAAGCATTGGAAACCAGCAGGGGCTACAGATAGTGGTTCCCATCACTGAGACCATTCTGATTCAAGAATATCAATGTGGTAAATGGCTACTTCAGGCTATCTGAGCAGCAAAGTCTGAATTCAGTGTTGCTGGCACCAAAATACTAACATACACAGCAACCATATCCATAACAAAGTGAGATGGGGTTTATCTTTTCTTCTCCCTCCCTCGCCTCATTGCTTCCTTCTCTCCATCTCAGTCTATTGAATAAAGACTTCCAAAGCTTTTACTGTTCAAAACAAGAGGACTTTTCTCTGTTAAAATTATGAAGATCTCTAATGAGTTATATGTTATGGCAGCAACTTGATGCTAATGAATTACAGAAGAGAGGCTGGCAGCAGCAACCTTACATAAGTTGCAGTCTGCCCAATTATACTTACAGGCAGTGTGTGCTGGGTAGCAGCAAGTGAACTATTCCAACAGAACATAAATGAATTTAATTGTTTTCCTGTAATTTTTATAACAAATATCATTTGTTTTTAAAAACACATTTCTTTTTTCCTTTACCATATTCTCCTGTTTAGAAGAAGTTTGATCTGTATACACTGGAAAAAAGAGCACACATTGCTTAAAGATGAATTAAGCTGTGCTTCCTTCTTCCCTATTCATCTCCTCTGGCCTACCTTTTGGAAAGAGACTTGCACAAGGAATTTCTCACAGGTACAGTCATTGACATTAACCATCAGCATGGATAGACTGCTACAAACCCTAAGCTGACATAGCTCAGACCAGCTATGATTTTGCACTCGTCTACATTATCAAACCCATTGTGGAGATGCAGCATGTCCCAGAAGAAAAAGGAGGTTTTCTGTTAGCGCAGCTCCAGCGCTTCCTCACACAGGTAAGCTAGAGTGACATGTGCTGTGCCTGTGCCAGGGATTTTGCACAGCTCTTTCAACTAGTGCATATAGTTTTTATATATATATATATATATTTTTTTTTTCCATGCTGTTAACCCATACTACTAAGCTGAAAAAAAAAAATTGTAGTTGAGACCTGGTCCCTTCACTGAGGCCACTTGCCCCAGTTCTGGGCAAAGTTAAGCATTCCCTATATATAAAATACAGCTTATAGCAGTTTTGACTTTTTACAGTAAGGATTTGAACCAGAGCAGCTTTATGATGCCTGATTTCTAATGATGGAGGTCCCCAGCAGAGACAGTCAAGGAATAAAAATGAATTCATTGGCACTAGCTTGTACTTGGATAACATTTGGGGTGAGATTTTAAATAAAAGTCATCAAGGAACAGAGAGGTAAAATTTAAACAGAAGTCTTTCAGTTTGCTCTCTTCCAGGGGCATGGGTTAAAAGGATACGACTCTTGTAGTGGAAAGGCTTCCCACATTTCTCACTCCAGCAGCTTGTAAAAATAGTGGAATGGATTTTATTTCATTTTATTTTATTTTATTTATTGCTTTATTTTCACAGACTTTGCTGAGCCCAGAGCCCTGGAGCGTTCCAGCAGTAAGCAGTCGCTCTAAGAGGCCAGGGACTATGGCCCTTTAGGAGTCCCAGTGATGCACTTCAGCAACCTCGAACAGTGGTACTGCAGCATCTGGTGGTGCTTCCCTCCCAGCTGCAAGGCCTGGCATGGGCAATGCCTACGGCGCCAGGAGTGCCCGGACCAGGCTTGACCCTACTCTGCTGTCTCAGGACCATGCAGTGCCATGACCTGAGAAGAACTCTGCAAGGCAAATGACGCCCTGGATTTAGGGCAAAATTTTGCTCCCACATGTAGCAGGGCATATTCCACACACACACAAACCCCACACTGCAACTCCCCCTTTGCATAGTGGGAGCTCCTCAGTGAACCCCAGCAAAAGAATGTGCAGCTCAGATCCAGGAGCAGAATGTTGTCTTTAATTTATAAAGTATATACACAGAAGGAAGCCTAAATCTGATTTTTATTGTTTATGCATATACTATTTTCCTAGTATCAGCATAGGCTTATGCATATAATTTCATTTGTTTTTTTTTTTCTTGTTTAAAAAATATTTTCTCTTCAACTCCTACTCAACAACATCCTTCCTGTCTCTCTCTTTCACTTGGTAAATTTGAACATGCATGCACGTTTTTGTGCACATGCACATGCACACACACACACACACACACACACACAGAGCCCCTGTTCACTCTCATCATGTTGCGTTGAGGTTCCTGGGCTGTGCATTTCCTATTGCCTGGCTCTAGGCTTTCAGGAGTGCCAAGCCAAAAGGACACATGGAGCCCAGAGGGTTTTGTACAGCACGTTATGTGAATCTGGACTAAAGTTCACATGATTAGTTAGATATGCAAAAAATGCAAAGACTCAACTTATAATCTAACTGCATGAGTTGTTGGATTTGAAATGGAGGCAGTTTGAATTTACAGGTGCATGTGTGCTCTTAGAGTGGCCTGAAGCATGTGAGCCATCATCAGCTAAAACTGTATTTCTAAATACATGAAAGTCATTTCTAAATGAGATTTCTTCCATCACTTGAGAAGTGAACCATTTACGATTATGTTCACAGCAGCATTAGAAAGGTCGGATGGGAAGGGACTTTAGGCACAATTGTAGTAGTCGTTACTCCTACCTCTATCACAAAGCCTCTTTCATGGACTCATGATCTTTAGGCTTTGCTGATTTAATCAGCAAAATCATTTTATAAGGCAAAAACATTTGATTTTAGGATCATATTCAAGAAACAGGCTTTTTTTTAATCCATATTAGTAAGACAAAAGCCTTTTTGATTTTCACTGCATTTTTCCATATTGTACCGTATCCAAAACCTAGGAGATACTAGATCTAACTGACAGATATTTGAACACCAAAATTAGCCAAGCCAAGTAGGTCACTAAGAAATGTAGCTTTTTTGCGCATAGTATCATAAGCAATAGTGAACAACAACATTTTGCCTAGAAAGCAAACTAAAAATACAAATAAAATATTCTACGTTTTATAAAATACAGTAAACTATGGATGATGTTATTTACTGTTTTCCTCCAAAGAATTGATTAAAGCATAATCTGGTTACTTTTGTTACTGCTGTTTAAGTACATGGCATGTTATTAAATGAGGTCCAACCATGACTGAGGTATGTCCTCCAGGAAATCAAGTGATGGCAAGGTTGATCTATGTGGTTTGCTTGCAGGACTGGAGCCTAACGGAAAACTCCTGGTCTGAGCCCCAAAGAATGTGCACAGGCACAAACAGACGCGATTCAGGCATGGGACTGAGTGGCCAACAGTGTAGGAATGACTTGTGAAAGAAAGGGGCCTTCAAGGAAAGAGTTTCAAGGGTGGAACTTGGCAGACAGGAGCAGGGAGAAAGCTCCAAGGGTAGGAAGGAGTGAGAAAAAATTAAAAAGTCAAGTGTGGGAAAATGAGACACAGGAATCAATAATGATGTGTGATCAGGAGAAGTGTATGGCATGAGAGTCTCAGAAAAGAGACGGAAAGGCTTTACCAACTTGTTTGTGTGAAAACTGGAAGGAATGTCTACCATCCTGAGTCAGTGTCACTTTCCATCTGTTGTGTGTTCTGGATGGTTTAAAAACCCTTGAAGTATTCCAGCTTTTCACAGGAAAAGATTCTGGGATTTTCCTTGGGGGTGTTGGAGGGGGAAGGGGTCCTTTTTCATTTAACATTTTTACTATTCAAATTACAAGACTTTCAACATCCTGGGGTGAGACTCAAAAGACTTTCCCTAGGAAGCCTGGGAGCATATCAGAAATCAATGGCATGGAGGATGGAAAAAGTTTCAAAAATGTGAGACTGGCAGGAAATACTGGCACATTTCTGTTTGATATTTACTTTCTTGGCATGCAGTGGCTCTTTTAGCGCCAATGGAAAATCCGTTAGTGCCAAGCCGCTCTCAGATAAATCTGCACACAAAATACACTTTCAATTGGCATGTAACATTTGAGATTAAGGTTTAACCCTTGCCAAAATATATATTTTTGGATTCTAGAGTCTCTCTTAAGTAAATTAGACAACTTCATAACACTAAAATGCTACACGTGGCTGATTTGAACTTGATGCATCTGAGCTCAGCCAAGCCAAATGAATGGGGAAGAGTGAGGACACCTGACAGAGAAGGAAAACCGACCAATTAAGTTTCTGAATTATGTACCCATTTTTGTACAGACATCAGGGAAGTCACAGCCTACAACCTACTCAACCTGAACTTAATCTCTGTCAATAATTAAAGGACCTACTGCATGAGTGGAAGTAGTCTTCCTGTGAGAGGGGAAGGTGAAAGTGTTAAGTGTATATGAGCACACCTTGCATCTATTCCTGCTGATGGGTTTTAAAGCCATTTAGCCCTGTCTGTTAAACCCATGCTTGCACTTTAACCTATCCAAAAGCACAGACTTTAAAGTCCAGCCTTCAGATTGAGCAGTCTTGCGAATGCTGAAAGAAGAAAATATATATATATTATGGGTTCATGGGTTTCAGTTCAGCCATATGTGAGTCCTGTCCCCAAACTGGCATGTGGCTGGGGCAAGTTTGCTGCTGTGTCTCTCACTACTAAGGCACCCATGCAGGCATATCCCAGATGGGCAGTGCTCTCTGCAGCAGGCTGGGAGGAATTCCTGGAGCTCCAGATCACATAGCGATTCGACATAACTACATGAAATTTCAGTATAACAAAGATGACCATCTACATAACAGCTCTGAATCAGACAAAAATATATCATGGATAGAGGCCCCATAATGGCCCTATCACAATGACTAGAGACATGGTCTTTGAATCAGGAGGTATGGTGAAGATCAGGAGTCAAAGTCAGGAAGCACAAATTAAAATCTACAGAGCAAGACAGTTCTGGGTGCTAACTTCACTAGCAAGATATTCAGCTGCATGCTGGGATTGATAACAAGAACCTCAAGCTGGACTGTGTGCCCATTCCCCTCCTATTTCTTCTTTCTCATTCGCAGGCAGTAAGAACATTTTCCAGGAAGGGAAGATTCCTTGCATCCTCTTTCTTGTCACAGCTTTCTGAAACAGCACACCTTCTGAAAGACTGCATCTCTGCTGACGGTGGTGTGATGAGAACCCATTGCAGCCTTTGAGAACCTGGAGAATACCTGCCTTCAATATTCCATCGGGTCAGCTGGAACTCTTGAAGTATGCTTTTATATTCCCATGGCCATGTGAAGACAATACAACCAATTGCAAATAAATAAAAGGCATGAGAGTATTAGATTTGTCCATCATTAAGAATAACTCAACTACCCCTGCTGTTGTTTTTTACATGGAGCTTAATTTAAGGTATTTTTTATGGGCCAGGATGCATAAGCTCAGCGTGAATCCCAGTTACCTGTATTCCGTGATCCCATTATTATATCTCGTTACAAAGCAACTTAAAAACTCTCTAAAACAGTTCTTCTTGGCAATGGTAGAACCAGAATCTTAAACCTCAACTGTGTTAGCTAAGAGGAAGCCTAGCTTTGCTAAAAAATGCAGTTATGCAAGGTCTTCCATAGTAAGAAAAGTAAGATCTCATTGTACAGGTATTGTCAGGTTGTCTTTCATTTTCAGAGCTGGCAAGTGTTGGCAAATATGTTGTAAATAAAAGTAACCTTCCAAAATGTCATACTGATTATACATTAAATAGTCAGCCACTCGAGGCTCAGCTAGATGACAGATATCACACGAGTCCACTATACCATTTAGCTGTTGTGGTTTGAGAGCCCGGTGCAACAGCCTTTTTCTACACATGTTGTAAAAACAGCCATATGGCAAAAGACGTGTCTAGTGACAGTATTTCCTAACCTACAAACTGTGTTAATTTTCTTTCGTGGTTGATAAACTAAGGTAAAAGCCAGCATCAAGCTGCTAGCTTTTTATAACATCATTTATTTCATAGGACTCATTTTGACATGATCTGTGATTTGTTCCACTATTTTCCCATACTTTCAAAGTGATAGCTGTCTATGATCATCCAGTTCTAGGAACCTAAGACAACTATTGTAGTAGATGGTTAATCACCTTCTGTGCAGGCAAGAGCTTCTTCAAAGTTGTGAGATGTCTCCCAGTGTTTACCTTTCCAACATTAATGAAGTGTTGAGCAATAAAAGGAATGCATGTCAAATTGTAACTAATGGACAATGATTTACCTCCACTGACTTTACCAGTTTTTCTCTCTCAGGAAAATATTTAGTGTATATTTTCATTAGTATGCTATTCTCAGAACAACAGGGAAATTGATACTAGTTAATGTCTCTTGAAGGAATGCTTTCAACTGCTGAGAATGGAGGGGAAAAGCCATGGAAGTAATTTGCTACTGAATTTCTTCATAATTACAGGGTTCCAACACATGCAAAAACAATGAGTCTCCTTTTGAAATTTTACGTGGGTGAAAGGTGAAGACCAAGCTGAATTGGGTCACTTGTTTATTCTTCTGATGATGACAAGCTTGAATACATAATAATCAAGAGAAGCCAAGAGTCACATTGACATACAGGAAAATTTAACACACCCAAGTCCAAGAAAAGCCTAAAATGATTTAGAGTCTTTCTTATTCAAAAACAGTTTCTGTAGGCTATGGTAGAACCAAAAAATGATAAAGTATAAATACAGCTTTAATTGCCCCTATATTTATTAATGCCCACATAGCTTGTGTCTATAGTAGTGCTCCTAATGATATCATATTGTCTATCTTGTCTGCCTGAATGCATAATGACTTGGAAAGCTGGTCATAAGTTAATGTTTGATAATATGCAATAAATTAAGATGAGTTAATGTTTGCTGGTACTGGAATAAGGTTTCTGAGGAAGTCACTGCAGAATGTACAACTGGCTTCTTAATCCATTGACAATCCTTACTACACACAGATATGACAATTTCAGTTGACATTAGAAGTGCTTTGTCAAAATGATGGTGAAGAAACCATTATGACTACTAGTCTGATCTTCTGCACAGACCAAAAAATGACACAGAAAATGCCCACAGTTAGGCTTCTTTACAAATCTAAAAGTGCTGTTGATTGAATTTCCTCTTCTGAGTAATGAGAATGATAAATCTTTGAAGAGAACAAGCTGCACCATTTTTTATATCAGCTTTTTTTCCCTGGTGTTTAGAAGCCTAATATTAGCCTGAGCTTACCTGATTCAGATTAGTTTCCATAACTTCTTTTCCCCACTTACCGCTCTAGGGTTCCATACATTATCTCTTGTCCAAACCCCACAGCCAGAGATACCCTGTACCTTTGCCTACATACAAAGATGAAGAACATCCGAACACAGCCACTTTCTTCATCAGATGAACACACCGCTAAAGCTTTGATTAAAAGGGCTATGTCTATGCTGCTTAATAAAACAATGCCAGGAGACAAACTCAAGCACTAAACCAGTGGTTGTCCATGCCACTTAATTATTACCTTGCTCCCTGGCATGGTTTTGCCAGCTAGCACTCTTGGGGTCAGTCTGAGGGATAGACAGGACTACTCTTGGTAGGCATTATGGACCAAATACACCAGGTGCTTTTCTTCCCCCAGGGTCCCCAATGCTATCCCAGCACACTTTGCCCCCTAAACCCCCCTCTAGCCACTCCTTGGGCATGCAGCGCATATCCTCAGTTTCATGCTACAGAAGTACTTCTCTGTTGCCTGCAGCACACTATTTGAGACACTTTGAACTGCAAAAAAATCAGTATTTGTTTCATTACAAAATGAAATATCTGATCTTGCATGGAGTTTTCTCATTTAAATATGCCTGTGCATTAAGGAATGTTCATGTAAAATACGACTCTGATGCTCATGGCCTCTGACCCCAGTCCAATGTCCTGTCTCTGAACCACATTGCCCAATATTCTGAATAGCATTTGGTACAAGTCTCTACAAACAATGTGAATGAGGTTCTTCCAGAGAACTTTTCTGATTGGACAGATGGTCTAGATTTACAGTGCTACAAACAAGAATAAAATTTGGCTGCCTGGGTCTGAAGTGTATAATGAGTTTACATGATGAAATATTTTAGGACACAAATGGGTAAAGCTTATTTGTCTGCTTTTGATTTGGTAAAACAAGTTCAATTATGACAAGGCAGGAAAGGCACCTGTTTAGGTTTAGGTTCAGGTAGGTTTAAATTGTAAGTCTCTTCCTCTTGGGGACAGAGAAGGAGGTTTTATCAGCTTTTATAAATTCTCTGTATAGCCAATGGAGAGAAGCCTCTGAAGGCCTCCATGGAGCTTCTCTTCACGTGAATTAGTCCCACTGAATCTTCAGAAAGGATTATTAAAGATTTATTAATGACATTGAAGCATAGAGAAATTCAGCGAGTGCTTCAACTTAACATTGGGAACTTGCATCCAAACCCAATATTAAATCCAGATCTCCAGGATCCAAATTACTTCTGTACAAGGTCTTCCTTTTTCATCAGCATGAAGTCCAGCATCTTGATTTAAAGGTAACCTAGGCAGACAAATACTGATATCTAGGAGTAAGAATACATCTTGAGAACATCTGACAGGTGATCAAATCAGACAGAGATCTAATCAGTACTGTTGAACAGAAGAGAACAGCATGTGAGGTAGAAAAAGTGTGTGTTATGAATTAGTGAATTAGTATTTGCTTCTAGAAAAAATATAATGGGGGCATGCCCAGTTTGTCATGGTGAACTCAATGATCCAATGGGTTCTTTCACCTCTAATTTAAAAAAAGTGACTTTACTAACAAGCATCTAACAAGATGCTTTTTTGATGAGGGCCAACAATAATGATGATGATGGACATACCCTTTTCACTTACAGTGTTTTTTGTAATTTATGTATATAACATTTTTCAAAGCATTAAGAGTATTCAGAAGTATGCTGAAAAGATAATTGAAGCATGTTCAGATCTGTCTTTCATGTAAATATGTGGAGTACAAACACACACATGATGATTACCAGTAGCTTAAGTGGCTTTTATCATAATGGCAATTAAGCCAAATTTCACATGCTCTAGGGTTACTTTTAAAAATCTGCTGTCTAAGACGACAAATCACTTCTCAGGAGTCTTTCAACCATTTGATTAAGAACTAACCATTACCTCCAAAAGCCCTGCAGCTGTTCTAGCAGAAAACTGAAAGGCCAAGATATTAAAAATTTCGGGAATAATCTTACAATGATTAGATTTAAAATGTTTTTGTTTATTTTGTTATGATTGCTACATTCCCAGAGAAGTAATTCTTAAAAACTGTAATAGGAACTCATTTAAGTAGCAACTCAAGAGGTGAAGGACTTTTAGTTCTCTCTTTCCTCCAAAATATTTGTTTTTCATTTTGGGATGTTAAGTATGGAAAGAAATTTGAAGCAGAAATACTAAAACATCTTACTACAATAAAAACGTCACTTTTCTAAATATACTGTTGCCTGTTTCTTCTGATCCCGGTATTCCATTCTCACAGCAATATCTGTCTTTCTGTGTACCAGCATCTGGGCCAGCAGATTGATTTCTTAATGGTGAAAAAATTAGTAGTATAGAGTCTAGGTGCATTCCTGTTGCAATTTGCTTTGTGTGTGTATATATATATGTATACATATACGTATATGTATATGTATATATGTATGTATATGTATGTATATGTATATGTATATATATTCTATCAGTCCTGCAATAAAATGGTCAAACAGTATGCAAAGAAATCCCTTTTTCCAGAAAACTCAGCCTAACAGTAATTGTGGGTTTGTAGGCATAGCTCTGTCCCAAGAATTGACCTAATCAGAGCCTAAAGCAAACAGCAAACATTCCTTTTGCCCAAATGGCTCCCTCTCCTCCAGCTATTTTACACATATTCTTGCACAACTCAGAAGCAATAACATGTCCTTCTCAAGGCAAATGTAAAATTCATGTATTAAGAAAGAACTGAGAGACTATGGCTATATTGTCCCACAAGATAAGTGTTGTCTTAACAACACAACTGATGACAAAGACAGAAACTGGAACCAAGAGGAGTTCCTGGAACGTAATATATTAAGAGGTTGAGAAGAAGGTTTCTGGAAATGGGAAATTCATCTGTGGCTTCAAGGAGTTCAGAATTATTAAAAAGATCCTGAGATACAGAAGGTCTGTAGACTGATAATGCTGTAAAGGAGATTTTGACTGCAATTTTTGCATCATGACATCAGTTATTTAGAACAAGATATGTGTCCCTGTAAAGATGTAAATCATATGATGAAAAAAAGAACACAAAATTCACTTTTTTTGTATTAGTCTGTTTGTGATTTTTGGGAACAGGCTTCTTACTAAGCTTGCCATTTGTCTCGGTAGATGTGAATAACAAGATTAAAACTTCAAGGGCTCTATCCTCAGCCAGCATATATTTGCGCACACGAGTTGAGGCTTTGACCTAAACTATTCAAAAGCCCATTTGTGTTTTAAAAATTCAAACAATTTTAATATTTTAATATTCCCCCTCGGGTTATTGAGAAAAATCAGATTTAATACTCACCAACCATCTGATTTATATAAATATCTTATAAACTTTAATACTGGTGCCTTTGCGCACTTAAGAGCCACATGGGATATGAGAACAAGGAAAAGTTGCATGGAAAGTCAGTGGGAAAAGATCTGGTTTCTTAATTATAAAGCAATAAAAGGCATGCATTTAAAATTACATATTTTAATATTTCACATAACCTATGCTGGATGCTGCAAAAAATGAGTAGGTTGGTTCTGAGTTTTGCATTTGCTTGTTGACTGTAACAAATCCATGTGGGGGGCCTTAGTTATGTGCTCAGGCGCTGTGTGGTCATATGTGCCCACTGAAGACAGAGGAACGATCACCATGCTGAACTCAAACTCTGTGGCCACTCCTGTTTTGCATATTATTCATATCTCTCATCTGCAAGATTTACCATCAAGGAAGGTAACTGGGACACGGGTCAGATTAATGTCGTAAAGTGATTTGCTCTATGGCACTGGAAAGACAGAGCTCCTTCAGCAGAGGTGGACTGGCTAATTCACGTTGCGTCTCTTGGGAGAGAGATTTAGAAAATACAGAACAGGGGAGATTTAGTCAGAAACACATGAAGTTAATTTATGGATTAGGTTGATGGTCTGGGATTAATGTATGAAAATATGTTATACTTTTATATTGAAAGGACTTAATGAAGATTTCATCTTTAAACGAATTCAATCTATCTAGTAAGAGTTGTTTTGTTTGGGAAGTGGTCATTTGGTTTCAGGCTGGTATGCTATGGATAGGTTTAAAGGTGAATTAGCAGCTGAGCTGTAAACATGTTTGTTTGATTGAGGGAAAGCTGTGGTAAGCAATGATATATTTTTAATCTGTGTTTATGGCTTTGTCTAGAACTGCTTTAGCAGTACAGGAGTTGTGACCCAGTATCCCAAAAAAGCCCTCCCTGCGTGAAGCCAGTATTACTGGGACAGCACCAGTGGCTCCTGCCGGCATGGCTATGCCACCGCTGATCCTGCCTCTTTGCCCTGGGGACTGATACTGTTTGTGCTGACAGAAACCCGCCACACAAACATTATTTTTATTTCTGATCCTAAGAGATCCAAAGTGACCACAGCTTTCACTAGGAAGTGAGTCCCTCAAATCTAGGAAGTACTGAGCGTGTCTCAGGGTTAGATATGTTTAATTAACACTCTTAAAAGACAACTTTGTTCCAAATCCCATAAACCTCACTTAAATTGATCACTGGAATTGGACAAAATTCAACTCTGCATAAAGGGCTAATATGAAGTCAACATACTGCTTAAGTTCCAACTAAATCTTCAAAATAAGCTGCGGGTTGGTGAATGTCACTGTAGGAAGGGAACTGTCCAGATGAGGGAAGTGGACATGGAGAGCAGGATGAGGTGCATGCCAGGAAGGGACTGCTCCCCATCGACCCACGAGTAAAACAGCAAATCAACTGCCAGATGCTGAAGGCTGTCAGATGCAATGTGAGTCAAACCACGTAGCAGTGGCTCGTCCCACGCAAGCCCCTGGCTACATTCAGGCTGACACTGGCCCATTACATCCCTTTGGAAACCAAATGCATTTAAGGGAAGCCAAAAGAAACCCACTCTTATCACAAAACAAGAGTATCCCCAGATGGCATTACAGTGATATAACCACACTGGAACCATTACAGAGGAATAACTGGCAAAGCTTTCCCGTGCTGACAAGCCCTAGTGTTGACGCTCCCTCTGGAGCAGCTACAGCCAGAAGGGCATGGTGAGCCAGAGCAGGGAAGGCTGACAGAGAAGAAGGAGAAAAGATCAGGCCTGCTTGTGCTGCCCTTATACCACACACTGTCTCCTTCCCCTTCTCCAGGGCAATGCAACCGTAGCAGCCTGGGCCCGTTTGGGCTCCACATGGGGTTGTGGCACCAAACTGGCCAAGGGCTGATGTTGAATCCGGGCAGGACGAGGAGCGAGGCGGCAGTCACCCTCCGCCTGGGAGCAGCACTTACATCTCTGAATGCAGCACATCCCGAGCGAGGGAAAAGGTTGTAGCAACCACAGTGGTAACCACAGTTACTGTTATGGAAAAAAAAAAAAGTCACAGAACCACCAAAAATAAAAAGGATCTTAAAAAGTTGTTTCGTCCCCCCCCTCCAAAGGCAGGGTCAGATTATAATCTCTTCATGATAGATGCTTGCCTACTTAAAGTATTTGTAACAATGGACATTGCACAGCCTCCTTAGGCCATTTATTTCTGTCTCTCTTCAGTCTTTACCATTACAAAATTTTTCCTACTATCCCACCCAAATCTCTCTTGAACAATTTAAGCTCACCAATTCTGACCTTATCTGCAGCAGAGGAGCACTTTTTCCATTCCTTCCTGAAGAACCTCTGACATATTTGAAACATGTAGGACATCTTCCACCAGCCTTCTCTATTCAAGACTGGAAATTGCAGCCAGATGGCAAATGACTTACACAAAAAGTTTATATGTTAGTCCATAGCATCCAAGTCTATAAATATAACATGGAAATAATGAGACTGGCCATCAGAATAACACGTCTGGGAGAATTCCATTCTACTAATACGTGGGTGCTAGTAGCAACAGTTGAACTGGTGAAATCAAACAAATGGCAAAAATGAGAGGAATCCAGTCATCGTGTTTGAACTATGTGCAATAGGTATATTTTCGAATGGACCTTAATCTGCTTTATAAAAGTTCTCTAATCTGCTTGCACTCAGTGGAATATTGCTGTATAATCTGTAACTTCTTAACCCAAGTAGTAATGCATATTTTCCAATAGACATATTTATTATCTTCTTCCACAGCAGTGAGCATTGACTCAAGACAAGTATTTCTCTATGTGCCAAGATGCCTGTTTAACTCAGAAAAGCATACCTGTGCATTTTGTAATGGCCTTAAGATCATTATACATCTTTCTGAGCTCATTCCCAAGCAATATGGATATTGTTCAGTGACATTAATTATATTAAATTTATTAATACCTTTTTATGTAAAGAAAAATGTATCAAAACATCTACAGCATTTTCCCATTCTCTTCCTCCTTACTTCTAACATTTTTGTTCATGCCTTAGTATACTTCTTTCCTGAGCAATTTCAAAATTCTCTGTAATTTAACTTATCTTACAAATGTTCCAAATACATGAACAAATGACTTAGGAAAGCCTGAAGTGTGTGCAATTTGTTCTATAAGTATTTTCCTGGATCATCAGCTTAGTCTTGCTAAAGGGACTGGAAATGGTACAGTTAGTTCTGACAAACAAATGCTCGGTTTCTAGTTTTGTGTGTGCCACTCCCATTATAGCCAGTCTTGAAGGTGGAAAAGAGAAGAAGTGACTGGGACATGGGCCAAGGCTTTTGTCCTGCAACAGGAGGGGTTTTCTTAGTAGGAATGCCTAGATGATTCTCAAAAGTAGACAAAAAGATTAATTTCAGATAGCTTCTTAGGAGCTCAGATGTGGCTAAATATACTACACAGTGAGACCTAGATTAATCCCTGCTAACTGAAACAATAAATTGAGGTTTCCTATGCAGGCAGCAGAGAGATATAGGACCCTCTAGAAAGCAGTATGAAAATCACTCACTAATTCCTAGATGAGGAGTTAAAGGCAATTTTATTCCTAAATTTGCCACTTCGGTTAATCCAAAGCTCTCATTATGCAGCCATAAGATAGGAATTTAAAGACTGTGATCCCCTATGGACATTACTGAGGCCCTTAGTCTATATACAGTCATAACAACTTTTTCCTGCATAGCTTGTTTCAATTTCTGGCCTAGTTTTGCTATACTTACTCAAACTGCAGCTCACCAGGTACATCCATATTTCCATTACATTGCATTTATGGTACAGTATGGTAATCCAGCATACTTCTTCTCGAACAGTTTTGTCATTATGAGCAGCACAAGAAGAAACCTAAGTTCTGAGCATTTTAAAGAAAATTTCCCTATTTCTGGAAAAACTGGAGAGCAGAAAGTCAGCAGATATTGATTATGCAAGTAACTGATCATTTTGAATAGTTTATCAATAGGTATAAGTCAATCTACCTCCAAAGCTTGAGACCAATTTATTGCAAAGAAGAGAACTGTAAGGGACTATGGAGTTTCTCACAGCAAGGTCACCATTCAAAAGTGCTCCAAGCTGATAGTAACCCAAAGCTGTTACCACCTGATGATCAACTCAGTGGCCTGAGAAAATTAAGTGGATGGTCTCAGGTGGTTTCTAGTTGTGAAGTGGCCACAGTGTGGAAATCTCCTTTAATATTAACACTAATTGGCAGCTCTACCAATGAGGCCTCGGATGCTTTCACAAGAGTTGACACAAGAGTTGAACAGGGCTGGGAAGACACCTTACAAGAGCAGACTGGGAGAGCCTGCACCATGGCTGTCTCTATTGTGCTGGCTTTTGATTAAGACTAATCAGTAAGGTTTGCACAATTTATTTGCAAATGCAAAGTTTGAAGTAATACTATTTATTTCCATTTATAGCATTCATTTCTCAATGCTCTGAGTACCTGAATGGCATTTTACCAAAAAAGGGAAAACTTAGCTGCATGAAGAAATCCTCTTTTAATGTATTTCCCCTACATAAAGATAAAAAAGAGCAAATTCAATCAGAGGTCATAAAGAAAATATAACACAGACTCACAAATCTGATAGGGAATTTGGTTTGTAAAAGCATTACCAGATAATACAAGTCACATTATTTTTATAGCTGGGATATTACATTCTGCTTTTGAGCCAATTGTAGTTGGACTCCAACTGGACAGCAGATGGTGTCCTACTGTAACACTAACTCATGTACAAAGAGGAATCTTAAACCAGCTTTTAAAATGCACTCAGTTTTCTATTTATTTGCTTTAATTGACTTTACAGACTACAGAATAAAAATGAGAGATCTGTTTAATCAATAAGCTGAATTAAAAAGTTAACAACATCAGAAACAGTGACTATGAAACATAGGTCCCATTTCTGAAATATTTTCCAGTATTTAAAGGAACTTCTGAAAGATGTGATCATATCACCTAGCTGTCTAAGTGGTCCTTTTCAAAGGCACAGTGAGCAGATAAGCATTAAAAATCCCATTGAGGGTCAGCAAGAGTCAGGTGGCTAATGCTTACTTGAGCCTTTGGAAATTTTCTCCTTACAACATACATTATCTGCCTATAATAATGAGCAATGTAAACTTACAGATGTCCTGATAAAGGTAAGGCAAAGATTTATGAGCTCACACTGGCAAGGACCATCTTTTTGCTCTGTGTTTGCACAACATCTAGCACAATGGGCATCTGGTCCATGACTAGAGCTCTCAGATACCAACTTAGTGCAATTAATAAATGATAGCAGTACAAAATCTGTAGTTATTATATTTACCCCTGATAACTGACATACTGTCACTGTGATACAAAATCTAAAAGAAAGAATGTAATGCATTCAGTTTGCACCCAAAGCCATTTTTCCTTGTATGGTATTCTTTTCCCTGATCCATGGGAGTTAACAGGAGCTCAGAGTATTTTCTGAATAATGATGTGAACAGGATGGTGAACAGAAATCTGTTACATTGAGAAGATACAGGTCTGCTGATGACATTGGACTTGACACTTCTGGAAGTAGGCAGTTAAAACTGACAGATACTTACAGTCTTGGAGCCTGTGAAAGTATTGCACAGAATCTGATTCATGACAAAGCCTGGTCTAAAAGCATTCCTCTAACGATTTCCCTTTCACATTGCTTACTGAATCAAAGCTGTGACCACTGTTGGATCCGATGCATTACTGAGAAGGCTTGTGTGACTCAGCTCAGGGTTATCTAGAGTTTGCTAGCCTAGACTGAACTTACTGTCACTGGGAGGGCAAAATTTGTTGAAAACAGTTTTGTCATTCATACTTGGAGGTGATGAAATCTTTGCCTGCTAGATCACATAACCATCATCTTGTATTGCCCAACAGAGCTGGGGCAGCAGAGTCATAAATGGTGTTATTCACATGATCATCAGTAAATCACATTTTTGCTTCCTCACAGAAACTCTTGGAATGTTTTGCTCCATTTCTGTTGTACACTAAGAAAAAAAATGCTCCTGTAGCCTCAACTTGTGGGAGTGATCTCAACGATTTTGGTAAGATTCTTCCTATGAGAACACACTTTTGACGTGAGCATTTAGAGAAGCAATATGGTATTAGTTGTTTAAAGAAGATACCTATTTTGCAGAAGATGTTTTTATTTATTGCATTATCCCAGAATATGACAGGAAATGTAGAGGTCACTATTGTCCAAAAGCATTTACATAACTTCTCCAAAAGCAATAAAAAGATGAAACCTAGAATCTGCAAAATTGTGGTGATTTGTAGTTCTTTGATTTATAGCACTATTGGGCTCAGAGTAAAAGATTTCTACAGAGACCAGTCCCTCTAATCGGAATTTTACAAGAAACGGATGTGCTAAAAGAAACAGAAAGAAACCAGGGCTTCTGGTTACATTTTCAGCCTGATTTATAGAGCTGTAAAGCTCTCTGTATCAGGGAGCTGACACCAATTTCTAGAGAGCTGTGAACATTTGTTTTCATCTGATTTTCCTGCAGGGTTTCTAGGCCCACTTCATTCACAAAAGCCCCCAGTGAAATCCATGTCAGGTGTTTAAGAGTGTGGGATGCCGGTGTCACAAGTGAGCTGGAAGCAAAGGACACTGAGGGGACTGAGCTTTGGGACTGAGCTAACAGAAACTAGTCCTGGAAACTTCTGTTTTGGGGACAGAATACAACTTTAAAGCACCAAATTGTATTGGAGTCAGGAGTGGAAATGGAGTTGAGACAGGAGCAGTCATTACAGGAGCTCAGACTGCTAAAACTGATCTGGTCTGGCACTACCAGGGAAGGTATAAAACTGAAGGGACCTGGAGCTGAATGGGAGCAGGTGGAAAAGGCATGAAGCCAAATCCAGTGCTGCCAACACAGTGTGACTCCAGCCCTCGAGCCTGGCCCTGCTGGCTTGTGCAGACACCATCTGGATTGGGGCACACCCAGAAAACAAGGAAAGCTCTTGAGAAATTGCTCCAGTCAGAGAGGAGGAGCTGAAAAGAAATGACAACACCAGGAAAGTGTGGTGCAGCCCAGTAAATGCAACGCCTGGGTCCTTTCTCACCCACAGCAGTAAAATTCCCCAAAGAGGCCCAGGAGATCCAAGCAAATCGAGCCCATCAAGCGACCAAGCACTGACGCCTAAGACAGGGCCAGGGAGCAAGTAGACAGGAGCAGGACAAGGCCAGAGCCGAAGGGCGGGCAGCAGCGGCTCAGGCACCAGGAGGGTGCAGTGGAGAGGAGCGTCTCAAGCCAGCGCTCGCTGTGGGCACACACACATCCTTTTTTTCCGTGAGTGTCTGCCAAGACGGGTACATCACCAGGAACTGTCCTTCTGGAAATGGTCTGTGGTTCACAGAAAAGTCGCGGTCTCTCTCCGGGAGCTGAGCTGTTTGACATACGTCTCCATAGCCGAGACCCTACCAATTCTGCTCCTGCTTAGAGCTACGCATGGGCCGTTCGGCTTGCATTTTCATGCCCAGAATGAAGAGGGTGTAAAAGTCAGAGCAAAATAACCTGTGACCTCTTTTTGAGCAATAAACAATTCCCTTCCAGGAAACAAATAATGTATCTATCACAGACTACTACTATTGCTCGACTGGTATCCTTTCTAAAGAGACAAGTAGCAGATTCTAATGGAAAAGCAATATAAAATATTGTTTTATGCTAGCAGTTTTAAGCCTAGCATATCTTCATATCTAAGGCCCTGATCCAACACTGCTTACATTCCAGGATACTTAGTGGGGTTGTAGGCAGATACAACCATGTGTCCACTTGGCAAAGATTTTAGGATCAAAGCCTGAGGCATTTATATGTTAGCTAACATGTAGCATAAATTGGCAACTTCTGCTGACATAACATTCTCAAAAGTGTTCTTACTTTATTATGCTGTTAAAAGAAGCCCTGTATAATCAAATATGAGTTCTATGGTTACTTTGTTATATTAAATTATTAAATATTAGCTATATCGTTTTATAAAATGGTTTAGTAATGTGTCAATGCTATTTCATTTTAGAGTGTCAAATTAAAAAACAGTTATTAATTAATAAACCAAGATACATTTTATTGCGGTAATAAGGGCAGTTCTAAAAATTTATTAACACTTTCCAAGGATTTACTTCCTCTATTTTTAAAAATTAAAATATATTGGTTTCTTAAATTAATTATAAACATCAAACTTACAAGTAGAGGCCCTGATCCAGCAAACACATATGCTTATGACTAATTTAACTGCATGAGTAACTTTATAGAATTCAATGGATGAGAGACAAGCTGTGATCCGTGGAACGCCTAATGCGGGTAAGGTTATTCATGGGCACAACTGTTTGCAGGACTGGAGCCAAATATAACACATATACAAATTCCTATCTAGAAGAAAAGGCAAATGAATACACAGTAAAAAGCAATTACATGTTATTGGATGTTCTAACAACTATATAGTCAATAATTAGTGCATGAATACAAATATGGGTTCAAAGATGCACAGGGACTACCTATAATAGATGGATAATAAATGTAGAGGTAAAATAAAATAGAAAGGTGTAGTGAGCTCAGTATAGTTCTCTTCATGCCTGAGTCCATCTCTAATTGAGTTGTTTCTTAGGTGCAATAACTATACACAAGAAATACATTTAAAAAATTGGGCCCACATCCAGCTATCATCTTTGGACCCCAAATATAGGTATTGCGCTGTCTAAACAGCATTTGTTTTGGTCTCTCAGGTTGTTTTAGGGAACTGAAGCAGATGCTTAGATTCACAGTGTGATCAGTAATTGAGAAGTAGGTGCCTCTAAAGATTAAATTAAAAAAGCTTTGTACAATACTCAGGACCGTGCCCCAGAAATGATTTACATGTTTTCCATTAGATAACCACTGGATATAATGTTAAAGCAAAGCCACGATTCCTCTCTTGCTTGTTCTCTCTTTGACCTCCAGAGCCGCGTGTTGCGTGCTGCAGAGGAACGCAGCCTCACGAGGAGAAGAGAAGGGGTCAGTACTGAGAGCTTGGCAGAGGAGCAGCACCTGCCCTGAAAGCGGGGCACTCTGGCTTTGAGCTCTTCAGGAAAGCATGGAGGGGACCACAGCTTGCGCTGACCTAGGCAGCTGGGTCCTAGGCCAGCTGTATTTTTTCAGAGAGTGATCCTAACTGACATATCCAATACCGAGTCCAATGCTTGCCAGGGAGTGAGGGCAATGCGAGTGTCTCCACCTCCTAACTTTGACTTGCAGCTTTGAACTGAGCCTTGGGAGTGAGTTATGTAGGTGCTTCATTTCTCATTTTTAGGCGCTTTTGTTACGTATCCAGGAAACTGTGCAGCCCAACCCAGAAGCCCCAACTGGTTTTCAGTAGCTCCTGTTAGGCAGAGAACATTTCAAATCTCTGCGGTTTATATTTTACCTGTGCTCCAGGGTAAGTAGAATCTGTATCTCTCCCACCATGCTGAAACCATGCAGCTGGGAGAGACTGGATAATTCCATTTTTGGCCTGTCCTCCATATTAAAATGTGTATGTGAATACTTCAGTCCCCCTGGGCTGAGCTGCAGCAGCATTAAGCACTCTGGAAGTTCTCCTCATGAATTGCCAGTAAAGTAGCTGGTTTGCTAATGTTTATGTTCTCGCATTTATTTTGCCCTGACTAAATAAATGCTGCTGCCAGGCACAAAACAATGCACCCAGTGTCTTTTGCACAATTTTTGCTGCTGTTCACTGTAAGCTTTAATATCTTTATGGATGTGTTTTTATCTCTTTACCTCCCTCCACCTGTGCTTGACACTCTCTGCATGGAAGACGTTGGGATCACTTTGTTCACCCACAGGGCTATCCCTTCAGCTCCATTGAACACTAGCTGGGTTTTTTCCCTTTCTTTGAGCATTTTTTCCCTCACATAACTGGCTCTGTGCTCCAAATCATCTCTCTGAGTATGCTTGTGGCTCTCATACACCCCGCTCAGCTCCTGGAAGTACTTTGACTCTGGAGGCTTCCACGCTACACTAGGGATGTTACAGAAAGTGCAGTCTTTTTGGCAGAGCTTTCTGCCTGGTGCACATTTAGGATGCACACTGTCAGATGACTGGGTCTTTTAGTCTTATACGTACTGTGTACAGTACACAAATGCTTTCTTTCAGTTTATACAGGAGGAAAATAACATGAATAAACCCAGTACGCCCTTATTTCTCACTTGCTATTACACTTTAAACGAAAAGTCCTATTCATATCTACAAAGAGTTTTGTGAAAGGGAAAGTGCCACTCTTTTCTTGGTGGCATTGTCACCTTACAGGTTTTGGTTCCCTATGGCTTCCTAACCATCCCTCCCTGCAACCGCCATATTGTCACTGCCACCATTAACAAGGTCGCTGCTCTAAATTTCATCAGGCCACTGACCCAGCTTTAAAAATGCAGTAAAATGTTTCGTGACACATAGCCAAGAGGGCCCTCTGTCACATAAGGGAAAAAATGAGGAATGGGGATTTACAGAGGCTGAGCAATTAAGCCAGTGTCACCTCTAGACTCTTCAAATTGTGAAACCACACCATGAGGCTCAATATGACCATTTCATGGGTTAACAAGGTAGTCGTTGCAGGCCTGAACCTGCCCATGCTTGTGTGAACAGAGGTGCTGTTGTCACTGGTTGTATACTGAGGCTAAAGTCTGGAGGAAGATGCAGGAGTTGTGCCTGAAGTGATCAGCCCGCAGAGGTAAGGGTTAATCAGAGCTGGAACAGAAAGCAGCTGTATGACTTTGTATAAGATCATCTGAAATAGTGGCCCTTCTGTTTTCCCTTTGTGCAAGGATTGCTTTACTGTTTTCTGACTCTGAGCTAACTTTACTTATCAGTACCCAAAAGGCAAGTCCCTGCAGGGTCCCCACTGACGAACGCTGCCAGGCAGTCATGCCCTTTCCTCTGCACTGAATGCAGTAATTAGAGAGATGCAATTTTCCAGTAGTGCTTGACAGCCTACATCAAAGGCACAGAAACTGTTTCTGGACATTGAAAAGATAAAATTCTAATACTAACTGATGTCTCCTTCAGTTTTTATTGCAGTTCAATGTAAACAGATGCTGCTGGTTTCGAAAGTATATGCTCAGATCTGTCAGAGTGTATATATTGCAGTGGTGATATCTACTGTAGTAAATGCTGATATTCACCATCACGTGTATACATGTGATTCAATCTTCTCTATGACATAAGTTGTATGCATGCTTACACATTCACAGATGTCTGTCTTTACATGTACACGCACACAAATACAAACATATGCATAGGAATTAAATGGAAAACCGCAACCCAATCTTAACCATGGTTTTAAATGAATCATTCATAATGCACACACACAGCTACAAACATTGGGCTATATTTAACTTTAATACTAGCAATGTAGAGCTATTATCTTCTGTGAAGTTGTATAGTTTATGAGTCAGATCCAAAGCCTGTTAGCCTGTGGAAAGACGCCACTGACTTTATTGGGCTTTGGACCAGATCCGAAGCCAATGGTTAATTGTCTCATATAATATAACTTTCCCTCCCAGCAAACTTAAGATAAACTTAGATTCTAATTCCAATGGCTCTCTATAATTTTTCCAAACAAATTCCTTATGGAATAGAAATGTCCATTCTTGTTCTGGGCATTTTTCAATGTATTTGAGTCTCTTCATTTTGAAAATTGAGTCATGTTAAACATTATACAAGCTTGAAAAAGATTACTGTCTCCAACCATCCTAAGTGAAATTCTCATACGTACATAGTTCAGAAATAAATGTCATTAGAAACTTCAAACTTGGCTGGTATTAAAGCCATCTTTGAGGAAGGGAAAACAATTCACATTGAAGAAATTCAGTCTGGTGTTTTAGAAAATAAGAATAGTTTAGGATTACATGCCCATCTCAGCTTTCTGATTTTATTATAAGCTCTACCCAACTTTCTATTTTCTCTCCAGTGTTTTTGACTTGGATTGATTTTGAGAGTGTTCTTTAAAGATGCAATTATTTAGGAGGGAAATTAAGATGCACTCAGCCTCTTGAGTTAAGGCAAGAGTTCTCTAAAGATCTGCATTTGAGCTCAGAACTAACAAGGCTGTTCAGCTCTAATTCAGGCACCGTAGTCAACAAAAATGCAGTCAAAGACATTTTATTTAAGAGACATTTTCTTCAAGAGTCTTTCAACTAGAGATGCAACAGATGAGGATACAGTCATCCTATGTTGCCAATCCTCCTTTGAGTAATGTCTAAATTAAAATTCTGAGTTAAAAGTTCATGTCTAAGTTTTCTCAATGTAGATATTGGACACCCAGTTAATACTTATACTGCGTCTATAAAAAGGATGTGGCTAAAGTTATTTAGTTGCGCTAATCACTAAAGAAAGTTTTCATTTGAATTACTATTTATATCTTTGCAGTTGTTATCTGATACAATTGCTGTTGCAGGGACATCATGCTACCTTCTGGCTCTAAAAGCTCTCAGCTGATGAGGGTCTTGCAGGGTACTTGACTTTAGGTGCCCAGCTAAGAGGCAGTTAGAAACATCTTGGTCCCGAAGCCTGCAGTCTCTCCAGAGTCCTCCAGGTAGGTGCCTCCAGAGGGAATTCCAGGCAACTAATGCTTAAAGTGTTAAAGTGCTTTGAATACCACTGACTCCTGTTTCTCTCCATGTCTATTCCAGTCTCTCAGCACATATATCACATTTCACAACCCTGCTTTTTGTTTTATAAATAGAATTTAGGGCATATTGTTTATGTAACCTCCTATCCGAACAGAGGATGAAGAATGTCGCAGAAATAAAAATCTTTGGTCAGATTGACAACATCCATGACATCCCACTATCTCTTCTTGTGGTGGACCATGGACATGGCTTTCGCAGTAAGTCCAAAGCTTACACAGTTTTGAAAAGCACTCGCAGCTTGTAGTGAGCCGTGTGTGAGGAGCAGATACTCCTCAGGACTAACTTGTACAAGCTTGAAACAATATTAGGTGCAGGTCTCAGAGCCCCAGAAAGTCTCTTCCAGTCTTTTGCTCATGTAAATGGGAACAGCTCCTTTGGCTTACATGGAAATACTTTAACAGTATAAGGCAATTAGTCCCTTAATTTTAAAAACATCTCAGTCTTACTTTTCCGTATTTGTGTTAGCTGATATTTGCATAATAATGCCAAATATACACAAAACATTGCATCAAAGGAAAGTTGTTCTTTTACTCCCGCTTGTCTTTTGGAAATAATTCCCTTTTCCTCCATTCCTGACAGCCCCCTCTGGCCCCCATTTGCAGTTTTCCATTTAACATAGTTTTGCCATCCTTTGCTACCAAGCTCCTTCCCTTCCCACTGCCACTTCCTTTCTCTATTGCACACAGCATAAACCTCAGTAATAACAAAGCCTCTAAATACAGCCTCCACTGGGCGCCCTTCCTCTATCTACCCCTACGCTGGGCAGCAACATCGGCAGTCAGATGGTCTTGACTGTATTTGTCCTCGTATGGTACCTTCTTCTCCAAAATACACGCAGTGCACATCCCCCTTGCTATTGTTCTGTGTTGAACACAAAACACTTACAATGAAGACATGGCTCAGTTAGGCTGGAAGAACATTTAGTTTCTGCTGCATCTTTTTATGCCTGTGTCTCTGCATCTTAGTCCTTCCCCAGTGCTGATCACCCTGAGCCCATCGCCCCGTTGTCTGCCCCAACTTTAATGCAATTTTGTTTATAGCCACAAAGTCTGTCTCAGATTTTGTACCTTATTTCTATGAAACCTCCTTCCCCAGATTTGTTTTACAGATCACTATTAAGGCCTGAGTCTATACGATTTAACTGAGTAGTTTTGATTGCAGTGTGTGCCTACTAAAGGGGTTTGTTTTTCTTCTGCAGGGCTAAGCAAGGAGATATGTTAATAGTGTTGTTCACACTGCCATGAGAATCAGCTCTTTATTGAGGTGAATCCTACCACACCAGTCAGGAGCACACCGGCCAGAGTATTTGCCGGTTGTAACCGTTCACTTCACTGTGAGAGTTTCACTTTGTGCTGCAGCAAGGTCCTCAGCTGTGTCCATTTCCTGAGATGAAAAGGGCAGATTTGCATGGTGGATTTATTGCACATTCCTGCTCACATGAGGGAGAGCGTGTCCAGGTAGTTCCCTGTCCTGCTCTCCCTCTAATCACTGCAGGGCAGTAACAGGATCCAGCCTGGAGGAGCAAAAGCTCTATGCGATGAAGAAGTTGGAGTCAGCTCCGACCGGTTTATTGTTGTAAGCAAATCGCTATCAAATCTCTGTGCAGCATGTTACAATTTACTGTTTGCAGTTAAATGAGTCAGAGCTTTTGCTTCTGGTGCGGCCTGCTGCTGCAGAGCCAGGAGGACAAAGGGTGCAGGTTCCTGGGAGGCCATGGGCCAGCCCCACAGGCACCAGGCTGCGGGTGCCCATCACCGCCGTGCCTCGTCTGCGGGCTCCCCGCTGCGGAGCATATTGCTCAGGCTGGAGATAGGCACTGCTGCGCTTCACACAGGTGTGGAGAGGGTTAAAAGCTAATGAGAGGGGACTTCAGCAACCCACAAGCTCCTCACTGAGTTAGAAAAAATATATATATATAAAATACATGTGTGTGTATGTATATATACTCTTATTTGGGACCCCGCACTGTGACAGGCAGGGAAGAGGTCTTTCTTTCTGCCACAAACTCTTGCACTTAAATGCCTAAGTCACATCAGCCTGCCTTTGTGGAAAATTAGGGAGGGAGAAAGCCACCTCATTACATCTAACAGCTCATCGGGTGCAGTGTGTTCTATCCCAAGCAACAGGAGACTTACTCTCCAGTCACTACTGTGCTAGATTTGATTTGAACTGCCCTGCATCCCTGAGGAGTGTCCTGCCACTAGGCTATTTAGGCAGCCACTTTTTCTTGCTCTCTCTGGCCGTTTCTGTGTTTAATATAAAATTAAGCGGTATAATTAGGAGAGACAGAGAGTAATTTATCTCTGAGCCCCTAGTAAGCTGGAGATTAGAATCTTTGCTCTGCGTACGAAATACCTGAGTTCAGATGTTTCGCCTGAAATGAGGCAGTATCGGGGAGCTAGTGAGAAGTCTCCCAGTTTCCCCGTGAAGGCACCCAGCAAATTTGTTCAATAGACCTTCCACGTCCCGGATCTCTTGGAGAAAGGTCTGATGTGGCTGAGGAGACTCGCCCGGGACCAGGAGTCACCGCTATGAACCCAGCGTCGGGACCGAAGCGCACGAGTACCCCGCGGGGGAGGCTTCCCCCTCCGCTCCACGCGGCCTGGCTTTCGCAGCGGGCGAGCGAGACGGCTCGCGCCTTCGCTCCTGCTCTCTGGGGCACAAACCCGGAGCAGCAGGAGGCTGCTCTCGCACTGCCTCGCTCTCGCTCTGGATTTTGCCATCCCTCACTTTTGAGAACAAGATTTGGGCTCCTAATTCACTTGAGCACTGTGGAAAATACTTGGTAAAGCTGTCAGAGGGAAGAGGGCACTGATCTGTGTTCCGAGTTAAACTGCAAATTCTGGAAGAGTCTCTGAAAATACCAGAAATTCAGAGCAGACAATAAATCCGTGGTTTAACCAAAGGTTTGTACAGCAGGTTTTTCCAGTAGCCTTCTTCTCTGGAGCTAAAACTGAAGGAGATCCTCTCCTTACTTTTAAACTGCAAAAACACCAACTGTTTAACCTCCTGCCCGGGCCCTGAAATTTGCCTGTCCAGAAGTTCAAACTGGGCGTACACACAGTGACATTTCTGAGCGGGGTGCAGTTTGGTATTTTTAAAGCATGTAAAGAGTTGGCTACAGGCAAAACTGTATTAAAAGGCTGATTTCATTTACGGATAACATAGTCGCCAGCCACACGCTACAAATGGACTCTTTTGTGGGAATAAAGAGTATAAAAATGGCTTCCTTTCTTGTGTTTCCGTACGTGTTTGCTCACTCTCCCCGCTCTGGCTACTGTGCAATTTAATTCCCCCCCGTGGAAACTATCGCATCAACGTGCTTTCCCATGGCAGAGGATCGCCTCGTAGCCGTGTGTGTGTGTGTGTGTGTGTGTGTGTGTATTTGTGTGTGAGCCCGTGGTGGTACACGTATGTGCTAGGGGCCCCTCTGTTTTCTCTCGTCTGCCGAGGCTTTCTTGGAGTGTGTGGAGATGCGCGGGGGGGTATCGCAGTGACTGGGGAGGGGTGACGGGGGAGACGGGAGTTATTAGGAAACTTTGCTTTGGCTACTCTCTATCCTTGGGGCTGCGTGGCGCCAGCACCCTCAAGTTGAAAGGAAAACAGCCATTCTCACTTCCAACTGCCCACTGAGATCCTTAAGGCGACAAAGACACAAAAGTGAGTTTTATTTGCTGGTAAGCCAGAGGCAAGAAAAAAGAAAAGCCAATTCCCCCTTAAAAAGAGCCGACAAATCCTTTTTGCTCTTTTGTGTGAGCTTTTCCTATTCACATGGAGCGTTCATCCGTGTGATTCCCAACTTATTGTCATTACTTAGTTATTAATTGTTCTCATCTGGGTTTAATTGAGCAACCAAGGACTTTAGCCCAAGGGTCAGGGGGAAAACTTAAAGCAAAGACATGTTCAATAGGAATCCTGCGCTTCGAATATCCATCCCGAGTTGACATAATGTAAAAAAAAAAAAAAAAA
>NW_020450719.1:487517-489677 GCF_003343035.1 Apteryx rowi | reverse complement strand
AAAAAAAAAAAAAAAAAAAATCAGACAAAGCGGAGAGATGAAAGTGTACGGGCTTGCTCGGAGCCTCCGCGTTGCCGTGTCGGAGCACCCAAAGGTGCGGGCGGAGGGGAGACCAGCTTGCGGAGAGCCAACTCAAGGCGATTTACGCCGTTTAAAATGTCTCTCAAAATTTTGAGGGCTTCTTTACAGGATAAACCTGGCCTCCTGCGCGATTAGACACCCCCCCCGCCCAAGCCCCCGGTCTCGTCGCGCAGGAGGCTAGGTTTATCTCCAGCCTCTTCTGCCAGACACAACGTGGGAAAAAGCCGGCACCGCGGTCTCCCAGTCCGGCGCGGCGTTGGGCGCTGGGGTCAGGATCACAGACATTGTCATTTGCACAGAGAAAAGAAATGATCGGAAGAGAAAGCCAGCCAAAAAAAAAAAAAGACCCACAAAAACCCCAAACCCACCCCAGACCAGAAAGGACTGGGCGGCCGGAGAGGAGCGTGAGATGAGAAGAGAGGGATTAGAGAAGTGAGCTCTGGAGAAAGTGGCTGGGTTCAGGTATGTTGTTTCCTTGAGTTATTGAAAGCATCATTGATATTTAGGAGATGATAAAAGTCCCGCCTCGCCCCCAGCTACAGTCTCGCTGGAGCCACGGTGCCTGCAGAAGATTGCCTAGCCTCATTACAGCAATTATTTTCCTTCTAACTTTGCTTCAACCTTAACGTTTTAAATTGCTGGAAATGAAAGCAGCGAAGAAAAAAAAAGAAGAAAGAAAGAAAGAAAAGTAAAAGCCCCCATTTCTCAGCTCCCATTGCCTGAGCGTAAAGATAAAGCACGAGAAAAAAAAAATTAAAAGAGGAAACAACACTCTCTCTTACCCCAGCGATCCGTCGCAAAACGAAACCGGGGGGAACCGGAGCGGGGGGCGTCGGGGCGCGCCCGCGGAGCAGCGGCTCTGCGCGGGGTCCCGCGTGCGCGGTGCGCGGTGCGCGGCGCGGCCGCCGCCTCCCCGGCGGGATCCCCGCGCTGTGCCCGCTCCCTCGACGGTCTCCGGCGGAGCCGTGGCGGCCCGGGCGAGCTTCCCGCAGGGCGGCGCGGCGCCCCGGGAGCGCTGCGGAGCGCGGAGCCAGTCCCGCGGGCGGCGGCGATCCCTCCCGCCGGCTCCCCCGTCCCCCAGCCGCGGCACCCTGCGCCCTAACCCCGCCGCCCCGGCTCCTCACACCCCCGTCCCGACACCGCGACCGACCGGCCCCGGCCGCGGCGCCCGCTCCGGCGACGGCAGCGCCGTGCCCCGGCCGCGGCCCCGCCGGCAGAGCCCTCCCCGCTCCCCGGCGCGGCCCCGCCGAGCACGGCGTCCGCGCTGGCCGCGGTAGCCCCCGCTGCCCCCGGCCCGGGCTTTGCGGGCTGCCTAAAGAAGCCGCGGGGGAAGCCCCGAGTCCCCCTCGAGGAGTGGCACCGACGTGGCGGCCCCGTGCCCGGAGACCCGCAGCCTCCGGGAGCCGCGGGCGCTCCGGCCGGGGAGCTGCCCCGCGAGCCCCTGCCGCCGGGGACAGGAGCCGCTTCCCCGGCCGGGCAGCGGGGGGGACGGGGCCCCTGCGGGTCGCGGAGGGAAGGCGTGAGCGTGGGGCAGCTCCAGGGGCACAGAGCAACCAGGAAAGTCAGCCAGGCTGAGGTGCACCGGTCTCCCGAGGAGGACGCAAAACTGCCTCTAAGGCCAGTCCCTCTCTCCCTTGGCGCACACACACACAGATTTACTCTCTTGTGTCATCCCTGGCGGGGCAAGGAATGAACAAATTGCATCAAACAAGAGTAGCTTAAAATTAATTTATTTAACAAATATAGCTATAATATAAATGATAATAAAATTTCAAATATACAGTATATTACACAGTACACAGAGCCCCTTCCAAAGGAGCCGGTGCAGGAATGAACACAGGTAACAGCCAGCGCTGTTACGCAGGGACGGGAGAGGCTGCTCTGCGTTTCTGCCTCTTGACCTCGCCTCGGAGAAAGAAAGAGAAACGTCCTGTCTTTCGGCCCCTTTTCGTCATTTCTCTTCTACGAGCCCTTCCCTGCGGCTGGGTGCCAGCGGGGCGCGGGAAGGAAGAGCAGGGCTGGCGCATCGCTGCCCCGCGCCGGGAAGCGGCGGCCGCGCCTCGGGCTTCTCCCAGCCGG
>NW_020450719.1:485351-487392 GCF_003343035.1 Apteryx rowi | reverse complement strand
GGGAGCGCGCACGGGCCGCGGGGAGCCGCGGGCCGGGCGCGGCTCTATGTGAGGTGGTACATGCTGTATCCCACGTGCGCCGTGTACAGTCCCACGGGAGCCACGGGCAGCCCTGCCCGCTGGAAGGGGCTGGAGGCGCCGTACAGCGAGGCGCCGGCCACGGCCGCCGGGCCGCCCAGCGGGAAGGAGATGCCGAAGGCGGCGGGCGGCAGCATGGGCTTGGCTGCCATCTTCAGCTTCTCCAGCTCGGCCTCCTGGAGCCGCTTGGCCTTGGCGCGGCGGTTCTGGAACCAGATCTTCACCTGCGTCTCGGTGAGGCTGAGCGAGCTGGAGAACTCGGCGCGCTCGGCGATGGACAGGTACTGCTTCTGCCGAAACTTCCTCTCCAGCGCCAGCAGCTGCGCCGTGGTGAAGGGCGTCCGCGGCTTCCTGTTGGTCTTGTGCTTGCGCAGGGTGCAGGCCGGGGGGCTCAGGCGCCCTGGGCGAGGGAGCGGCCGGGCGGGAAGGGGGAAGGAGAGAGAGCGAGAGAGAGGGACACCTCGGTTAGCAGCGTCTGGACCGGGGCACCCTGCAGAGCCCCTTCCCCTGGAGTAACTGGCGGTCCCTGGAAAATAAGGTCCCGCGCCAAGTGACGTGCCCCAAAACTCCACAACTTTGGATCGCGCCGGTCCTCCCTGCCCGGGCCACTCCTCAAATTGATCTCTCCCCTCCACTAAAGCAAGAGGATGTTTTACTAAAGAACTTCAGAAAATTTCCGAGTCTCCCAGGGCTGAAGTCACCAGCAGCTAGAGTATCTCTGACTGCCCGGAAAAACTACACGGCGGAGAACCGGGCGTCCCCAGACCCTCCGCCTCCTGTGCGCACGTCTTCCCACCTTTGATGGGTAAGAGACAAGTGAAGGGAACGACTCTCGCGAAAATATACGTGCTGTCCTTTTTATTGGATTAAGGAAAAAAATAAACAAAACGGGCTGGTTTCTCAGACTCACACCCTCTTCATTAGGCCCCTGGGAACCAGATTAAGCATGTAATTAATTACGAGCTCGGAATTCACACTCAGCCTCTTATCTGCTGCTCTTCACCGGTCTGCTTCCTCTACTCTTATTTAACATTTCTAAGGGTCCTCAACCTCGGCCTGTTCTCGGTTTACTTAGTAAAAACAACTTTTCCTTTGCAATTTAAATAAATGAAGCCACTGCGGTATGCTCTGCAAGTCATTTGGGGAGGCTTTCCTGTCTCAAAGGGAGGGAGAAAGCAGCTCTGTTGGAGGCTTTGATGCGAGCACCCCAAGCGCCGCGGAGAGGCTCAGCCCGAGCCCCGCTCGCCGCCTTCCCACGGAGACCGGCAGCGGCAGGCGACGGGGCAGCGGCACCGCCTGCTCTGCTTTGGCCGCATCCGCGGAGCTCAGTGCGGACATTAGAGAGCATAAACCGCACTTTCTGATCTCGGCCTCCTGACTTCTATTTTTGCTGTTTGAGGTCTCTGTAGTAAAGTAGCAAAACAACAATAATGCAGCTCTCCGGGCTTTCGAAACACTTGAGAGAGTAGTTTGTAGTGCTGAAGCCTGCGGAAGTCCGAAGACTGCAGCCTGCACGCCTGGGAACCCGATCTATGCGGATCCTTATAAAATAATTCCAGCCACTTTCAGAAAAAACACTTCTGAGGTTGTCATGCTCGCAGACTTTGTATGGCCAATTCAGCCCAAAAGTTAAGCTAACGTGCAGGCAGGCAGGGCTTTTTTTTTTTTTTTTTTTCCCTCCTCCCCAGTTAACGTTTGACACAAGAAATCGCCCTGGCGTAAGCCGTTCTTCCCCCGCGTTTGAAGCCCATCCTCTGAGGCTAAATCAAGGCTTCGGAGACATTTGAAGCGTTTCAGTACTTTGAGAATGCTTAAGTGGCGCGGCAGAGAGAGGGAAGCCCAGGAGAGAAGGTTTGAGGAGAGGCCGGACAGAGTAAAACCCAGAGAAAACCCCCGCCAGACTTCGCGGCGCAGCCCGGGAAGGGGACAGACGGTCGCGGGGCTCCGCAGCGGCCGCCGGGGC
>NW_020450719.1:483020-484265 GCF_003343035.1 Apteryx rowi | reverse complement strand
GGGGCGGCTGCCGGCCCGGCTGCGCACGGGCACCGCGGAGGGGACGGGGCGCTCAGCGCAGAAGGCGTTTGCTAACGTCGGGGAAAGCCGGAGTCCCCGGCGGGGAAGAGCAGCGGCTGGGCGGGGAGGCTCGGGCCGCCCTGGGAGCCGCGTTCTCCCGGAAACCTCTTCCGACAAAATATGGGGCTGCCCCAGGCGCGACCGCTCAAAGTGAGCCCCTGTATTTTCCACAGGTCAGCGGCACCCTGAAAAAGCAGGGATTTTTTGGCTTAGTTTTTATTTAGTTTTTGTTCTTTTTTTAACAAACGTCGGCCGTGCCGTGTGCTTTACGTGTCTGTGTAGGTCCGCGCGTACGTGCGTACACATATACATAAAGTGTGTTATATTTCATGGCATATATGTGTGCGTGTCTCTAGATAATGAAATACTCACTCACGTGAAAAGGAACATCTCAGCCCTCCACCCATTAAAGTCTTAGCTATTTTGTTTTGTAAATTTGTTTTACGATCCCTTATCCTTGTGTCCAGGACGGATGTGCAGTAAAACGGAGCAGCTCTCTAATAATGTGATTGGCCGCTCGCTGAGAAAAGTTTATTGATAGCTGCAGGGCTCTAATCTCCTAGAAACACAAGAGGCTCTTGCAGTCATTTAAGGGTAATTATCTAAACGGGGAAGGACAGCGAATTCCCCTTCCTTTTAACCGGACCCAATAAAGATGGTAGATTAGGAGCATATAGATTATGAAATGAATTGATGTAACAGACATTTTATTAACTGATAAGCAGCAGGATCTGATTGGAATGAATTATCCTGCAATCAGCTCTGCACAAACAAGTATATTCCGCACGCCTACACTATACATCCCTGCGGTATGCCCACTGTAGATATCATCCCGCGTGTGCACATGCCTCGCTCGCACACGCACAAACACACGTTGGGCTGGACTTCACGTGATCCCTCTATGCGAAGGCGATTTCTAGATGACTTGCAGCGTACTCCGTGCACTCTAATAAATAGGGACGAATGCGCGTAGCATGCATATATTAAACAACGTATAGCACATATATATAGCACAGGGCTCAGATACATTTAATTCCCCTCACAGTTCCTGGTGCCTCCCGAAGGCTCCTGCAAGGCGGGGTGCAGCGGCGCTGCCGCCGGCCCGACCCGGCCCGGCCCGGAGCTGCGGCGGAGCCCGAGCCTTCCGGGGCCGGGGCCGGGGCCGGGGCTGCCCGGGCTGCCGGG
>NW_020450719.1:479699-482810 GCF_003343035.1 Apteryx rowi | reverse complement strand
GGAGCAGCGGCTGCATTGCTAATTGCGAGAATAAACAATCTGTCACGATTAGTCAGTGCCTCTAATAGGCAGACAAGTGATGTTGTTTTTAGGCGCCAGCAGCGGTCTGATCAAAGACTTCAGCTGGAGGGGGACTATTGAGGACGTTAACCCGCATCAAGGGAGCAAGGCGCCTTAGCCCTGGGACATCGGCACATTCAGCCTGACAAAATTAGTTTGATCTACCAATCACACGACATTTTCCCAAAGCCCGGTGCTCGGCGCAAAGACGCACTTTTCTGTCCCCCCCCGCCCCCCGCCCCACCTAAGAAAACACGCACACAAATATCGATACGTTGTGTTTCACGTAGTCCCCTTGATCCTACAGGTAGGATTTTTTTTTTCTGATCCCAAATGCAACCGTGCAAAAGAAAAAGTGATGTGTTTATTAGACCTCCAGGCAACTCCTAGGCTGCTTTCGATCTCATTGTTTTGATGGAAATATAAATAGAAAAATAGAGCTGCTGGGTTTTTTTTTCTTTTTTTTTCTCCAGACTGGTTTCAACACTGGGATGTTGCTGAGGTTTGAGGAGATGAGTGTGTATCCCATACTGGGAGCGAGATCCCGCTTTCATTGAGAGTTGACAGAATGAGATAATTAGCTCTTTATTTATCTCTCAGCAATGAACGCTTTGTGTTTACGTTTCTGTCATACTTGGTGGTATTTTAATCACTGTACCATAGCAAGGGCTTGATTCTAATTCACGTGCTGGCAAGCGCTTGGGCTGAAAACGGGGAGCCAGTAAAGTTTCTTTCGTTTCTTGTTTCTTTCTTTCTTTCTTTCCTTTCTTTCTTAATGAAATAGAGAAGCTCTCAGTTAGTAAGGAAGAAATCAAGTTTACAAAACGAAATCTTCCCCGAGATAGTTTTCTTTGTTTAACAGGAGAATTTTTAGTATCAAAACTCTTCTTACCTTGCTTGCTGTACTCTGAGTGACCAAAATACTAATGGATTTTAGGAACTTTTTTTGTTTTACTTCTATTATGTTGATATTATGACTTGCTTTCTTATTTTCCTGCCTTGGCTGTAACTGAAGTGAGGGGTTGGGGGGGTAGAATAGGTGACTTTATTGGTGCTTGTTCCAATCCAGTGTTTTTATTGGGAACCGCGGCGCTTCCCTAAAGGCACTTGTGCTAGATAACAATATTGGGCAACCAGCATCCTAAACAGTCCCGTTTCATATAATGAATGTGCTAGGCAAAGCGATTACCCATAGCATTTTATTTCAGCGGGAATACAGCAAATGATGCGTGGGGATGGGAGGAAGGAAAGGAGGCAGCTCTAAGCCAATTCAGGGCATTGTCTGTCTTTTGTAAACGTTATCTTTAAATTAATACGGAGAAGTAAGAAAGAAGGAGTGTTGTTGTTGTTTTCCTTGTTTCTATTTTATTTCCCCCGAAACAGTAGCTCTCAGGTTACAAGAGGTCAGAGCGCTCTTTAAAACACACGGAGCCTTTGCGGATTTGGAAAGGGCCACTCCATGTCCTGGCATGTCAGAGCATCCCGCACCCGGTGGTAAAGGAGCTTTGCTGCTTTGCAGGAGCCCTTCACCCCCCGAGGATGGAGCCGGCCACGACGGCGCGGAGGGAGCCGCCCGCCCGCCCGCGCCCGCGCGGAGTGCTCCCGCCCGCTGCGTTTGCTCCGCGACCCAGCCTCGGCGCAAGCTCCGCAAGAGCGGAGCCGCCGCGAGGGCGAGAGCTGTCCCGCAGGTTTTTGCAGCCCTCAGATCCCTTCACGTCTGAACTCCCCCTGGTCCTGTCTCCGCGCCTTCTCCACTAAACATTTAATAAGGCGAAAAGACTTAATTTCTGCCTCGCTCCCTCCTTTTTTTTTCTCCCCCTCTCTCCCCCTCTTTCGCTTTTCCTTTTTGCATAGATCAAACATCACCTAAACTACTTTTAAGGCTACAGCCACCTGGTCAGTTCCTCGGGAACAGGTTAGCAGGAGCGGTAATTTGGGTGTCCAAACTCGAGCCGATGAGGCGTCCTTGTCTCTTTAAGGCTCGGAGGAGCAGGGGCTGAAAGGAAGGCTCTATTTCAAGTGGCCCAAATTAATTTGATCGCGACATTATGATGCACTTGGAAAAGATGAAAGAAAAGGCTGGCCGTCTCCTTCAAGATCTCTATAATTATAGATAATATATCCTATTTCAAAGCAATTAGCTCAATCAGGCGTAACGAGGCACTTTGCTGCCAGGGAGTAACAATGCCTTACGGTTATTTAAGCTTCAAGATGTCAAGCAGACTTCGAGACTCTTTGCTTTGCCCAAAAGACAACTTGGCTGTCTTGGTGAAAGCCCCATGGCTAAGGCAGTAGTTTCCCTTCGGAGACAACACGCCGATTTTTGCAAATCTCCTGCAGAGGTGCCACCTCGCCGCCGCTTCTCCAGGCGGCCGCATCGGGGGGAGGCGCGGGGATGCGGCATCTCCTCTCCTCCTGCTCCCTCAGCACCAGCCTGCCTCCCTGCGCCCGCTCAGTCCGGGCTCCTAGGGCTCTCCACGCCTTTCCTCGCATCCCGGGGCTGGTCCCGGCTATTCCTGCCCGGGTTCTAGAGACGCGGCCGGGACGAGCCGGCCCCCGTCGCGGCCGCCCCGCGCCCGGTTTCGGGCCCCGCTTCCCTCCAGCGCCGCGGCCGCGGGAGAGCCGCCCCGCCGGGCCGGGCCAGCCGCCACCGCCGCCGGGCTTCCTTCCAGCCCCCGGAGTTTCACACTGCAGTTGTTGGTCCCTTGCTTTTTTTTTACCTTCAAACGCCTGCAGCTGACAACGGTCCCAAGAGCAAACAGAGCATCCGACCCCCGGGTGCACCTTCCCGTGCATTAGCAGCGAGCTGTCGCGTTTATTTATGTGCGTACACGTGTGTGGAGGGATGTCTGCAATAACAGCTAGCGCGGGGAGCAGAGTCTGAAGTGCTGAAAACCCCTCAGTCTTGCCCAAAACTGAAGGAAGGGTGCGCGGAGCGGGCTGTCCCTGCTGTTTCAAGGGGCGGCGTGTGCGGGTGTGGGTTTAGATCGAAATGCCAAAAAGGGACGTTCACCCCCCCTTCCCCGCCGCCGCTGCAAGCGGGGCCCCCGA
>NW_020450719.1:474996-479429 GCF_003343035.1 Apteryx rowi | reverse complement strand
ACCGGTACCGACCTCGGGCCCGGGCCCGTCCGCAGCCCCGAGAGGCCGCGAAAGCGGAGCCGGCCCCGGCGAGGCGCGCTCCGATGAAACGTTGCCGCAGGAAAAGTGTACAATTAACCTGTCAGCTTTTCTTCCAGGGATTTTTATTGCTAGGAGGGTAATCGAGGGAAAAAAAAGGAAAAAATATATAGCCCCTTGGGTGAGTCGTTTGAACTGGACAGTTCAAGGGAAACAGGAGGCCGGGGGCATGAATCCGAACTAAACAAAGTTTAACTACCCCTCCTTCTTTTCCCCATGCGCAAAATGGAAACCTTATTATATGATTCACTGTGAATCACTAGATTGAATGCGATCATTATGAGTAAATGATAGTCGGGGCTCCGCTGGTCTTCTCTTTCCTAGAGGCAAAACTATAAAATATGAAGGATATAAATGATCTTCTCTCCGTTCCCTCATAAAGGACATTTATTCAAAGCAGCGCTCTGTCTCGCTCCCAATTCCTTTGGTCCCCCTTGAATTCCACAACGATCAAGGTAGATTATAGCAAGTCTCGGTTTATTTGTCTTCACGTGCTTGTTTATTGGCGAAATGTCACGAAATGTAATTTGTCCCAAATTCTGCAACATGAGAAAATACTTTGTGGTTGAAGGAATCCATGCTGGTACCGCCAAGGCGATCTCCGATCCTCAGAGCAAGTTCATTACCATGCCATTTTACAGCGTTCCCATGTTTACTCCTCATTTCTCAGGAGCCTTTTACATATCGTTGCATAAGAAAAGGATTTCACCAGTTCTAGTTATGAGATTTCCTAGATTTTTAACAGGCGGAGCCGGTTTACAAAAGCTGTATTGTTTGACTGCGGTCTGGGTTTCCATTTGGGGTAATTATTGTATTCCCAGTCTTCTTCTAATCATTTGCTCACAAGGACACAGTTATTTTTTTCCCCTTTTGAAGAAGATGAAATACTCCAAACTTGCAAGACCATTGGAATAATCCCCCTGCTTCTTTGCTTATTGTGTAACAACCATTCCTTACATCGCTCTAAGTCACTGGAAAATATGTGATGCAAAGGACATTAGGAAAACATATAGAGCAGAAGAAACGCATGTCGTCCCATTTTGAAAGAACCCTGCAAATTGCAAAAGTCCTGATCTAAGTCTGTTCTCAACAGAGATTTTCTATGCTCATAGCAAAGAATTACTTTTCAGAAGGATATACGTTTCAGCTAGATAATAATCAGCTCCTGGGGAAAAAAGTACATAGAAGGAAAAACCGAGGGAGACCAAGCGCCCGTGTGTGGCGGGGCTGTGTCTGTGTAGAAGAGTTTCTCTGCCAGCTGCTGCCACCGGATGCACAGCTGGAGCCAGGCTGGGATCAGCAGCTGTGCTGGCAGATACGGCTCAACCTGCAGGCACTGAAGCTGAACCTGGTGGGTCTGCTCTTTCCAGCATCCCTTTCGGACCTTCCTGATGGTGTTGTACAGCTTCCCAGGACAAGACTCCCCTCCCCCTCAATTTGTAAAACCTGGGGCCCAGAATATCCCTCTGAACTGGAGGGAACAGGATTGGGGCAAAGATTTCTTTCTTCCTTGGCTAAGATGGTTAGAAAGTGATGGACTTGTTCAAAAACTTGCCAGTTGGGAACATGTATATTCTTACGTGTACATATATATCCATTCTAATGCCCTGTGCAAATGGAACTGTACTCGAACTGGCGTCAGGTATCTTCCAGACTCTGTCGATGGAAAAGCAAAACAACATCACACTCCTGCAACTATCAAAGCCGTCTGCAAATATCTGAAACTGTCCTGATGATATGTAACCCCCTGTTTAGGAACTCCAGTGCCTTATTATTTTGGTGATGTGATCTCACCACATCCTTTTGCTGAGCGGCAGCCGATGGCTAGATATGATACTGTGAGTTACGTCATTCTAATAAATCAGTGTAACCAAATAATTTCACTGCCAGAGGAGGGAAAAAAATCCCAGATATTTTGTAGGGTAACTGAATTTGTCTTTTAGAAAGCTTATGTTCCTCTCAGACTTTCCATCAACTGCGAGCATAGACATAATCTAAAATGTTCCTGGCTTGCCCACTGCTGGGCTGATTAGGATTTGGAACAGAAGAGATAACATTTCTAGACATCAGTCTGCCTTGAGCTGCTTTCTTGTTATTCCCTGCATATGTGTTATTGACATTATTTATGTAACAAGTGTGAGCTCCCTGTTGGTGCGAGATTGCTTTGTTTTACAACAGCTAGGTTTTTCCCGTCAGTCAAAGCAGAACCCCTTCCAGCCTTTCAAACGCCATTAGACTCTGGTAATCCACATCTTGGGGGTATGAGAGCCCCTCCATGCACCAGGTGTGCCCCGCGAAGGGCCACGCAGGGCGGTGGGGGCCCGTCACGGGCACCGCGTGCCCCTTCCCATGACTAAGGGCTCAGGCCCCGCTGCAGAGCGCAGTGCCGTCCCTTCACCGGGCAGGAGCCCTGCTGATTGCGGCGGCACCAGACTCGGCCTGTCTCCTGCTGTGAAGAGTCCCATTACGCCTGGGCTGGATTTGGGTCAGTCTGATTTTTACTACTGAGACAACTAAAAGGATACAGGCAAAGTGCTCCTACTTTTATTCTTTTTCTATAAAATCATGGGAGAGATAAGGAGCTAATGGTGTTGCATTTGTAGTACGTCTCTACACGAAGAGGAGGCTCTGTGGTAGCAGGTAGAGCAGGAGTTCATTCAGGACACTGAGTTTTTATTCTTAGCTTTGCTTATGAGATGTTTCACCTCCTTTGCCCTGAGACCTCCCATATGAGCCTGACCCTCACTTGTTACCAGTACCGCTACAAGCACTGACGGTGCATGACACTCACACACACGCACGCACACACACATCACATCTCCACACCCCCACTGTAGTCACTACCACTGGGCCTGCAACAGATTCCCACCCGTCTGACCCAACCACAGCCAGTTATGGGAAAAACCACGGGCAACAGCAGCCTCACAGGTAAATTCAGTTCTTCCTCACTTGCTGACACAAGTTGCTAAATCCTTGTGATACATAAAACCAGGGGCAGCAAAAGAAGTGTCGTGGAAGTGTACACAAGGCCAAGAAGGGAAGGGAGCACTGCTCCGCGGGTGCGCTGGCAGTGACAGGGAATACCTCTGTCCTGGCTGAGATTTTGAGAAATATAAGAGGAGGAAGGGAAGGAGGAGAAGAAAGATGGAGAAAAGAGTACGAAGAGCATCTTGGAAAGTCACCGGAAACTTTGTTCTGACAAGTAAATCTGGCTCTCATGATCCCTTTTCAGCAGGGCTGGCTGGGAGCCAGCCGGGTCCCCTGGAGGCCCCCCCCCCCTGCCTTTTTGTCTGGAGCCTGGGAATCTGTCTGGAGGACAGGGCTGGGGAACCCGGGATGGCTTTGCAGGAGGGATCGGTGGTGAGGGGGGAAGGCAGTGGCAGCCCCCAGGCCCTGGCACTGGCTGGCAGGCAGGGGGGCTCCCTCCACCCAGGGGCAGGTCGGGGCAGGCTCAGGGAGGGAGATGAGGCAGAGCTGGCTGGCTTGGAGCAGGAGGAAGGCCAGGCCAGGGGATGCCCAGGCAAATGGGATGGGGGCATGGAGGGATGGTGGAATAGCTGGATGGAGGTATGGAGGGGAGGAGAGCTCTCTGGGTGAGGTACCCCAGGGTGTTTCCCCCTGTCCAAACAAGTCAGCCTTATAAGTAGGCAAACACCAAATAAAATGAAAAACAATCCGCAAACAGAACAAAAGCAAACAAAATGCCTTTAATGGAGCAATTGCGCATTAAATCCCCCCTGCCCTTCTCTAGTCCTGCCTCCCCACAGACCTCTTCTGGGGTGATGAAAGTGCGGGCTCTTAAAACTCCCAGTCGGTGCCAGGGATGCTGAGCTACATCTTCCCAGTGCTTACAGTTTCAAGAGTGACTGAACCCTTTCTCAAACGGTTTCATTCCTGTTCTCTTGCCTGTGTTTTGGGCTCAGTTATCCTGGTCACATTATTCTTCTCCCCTTTTGTATATTCTCCTCCCTGCCACCCCCCAGCTCCTCACCCCCCAGTAATGACCTCTGGGATAAAATTCAATTTATTTGGCTACTTCGCAGACAAAATCTGAAGCCGGCCTTAATTTGTAGTTTACTAGCCCTCTGATGTGAGACTACACGGAAAGTTCCTATCTGATCAAACGGCCAGTGCCTTGACACAGCCCAATTATGTGAAAATATATCCTCGCTTATCATTTCAAACATCATACAAGCGGAGAAACTGAAGTCGCTCGCTGTCTGTTTGCTTTTCCTGTTCAGACACACTTGTTTAAACAGGCACCGTGCTACTTTTTGCAGCCTTCCTCGGGGGAGTTCAGCAGGCGCTCTGGCCTCGGGGACCCGAGCGGCTCCGCGGAGCCGGGCGCAGCAGCG
>NW_020450719.1:312626-474762 GCF_003343035.1 Apteryx rowi | reverse complement strand
CTCCCGGTCCCCTCCCGGCCCCTCTCGGCTCCTCCCGGCTCCCTCCCGGCTTTCCCAGCCTCGACAGCCCGCAGCAGAGCAGAGCGAGCCGAGTGCCCGCGTCCTGATTTCTCCTCCACCTTCCGGCAAGCCAAGGAACCCCGCGGGGCGCCCTGGCTCCGGGCTGGGAGAAGCGGGTGGGTGCCCATGCCTGCCCTCCTCCCCGGGGCTGGAGCTGGCTTTGCTTCTGGGATGGACGGGGTGGGAGCTGGGAAGCCCTGGGGGACGGAGGCGCAGCCGAGGTCTCTGCCCGCCGGGGACGGAGCGTACGTGTGGCCAGGCGCCCCCAGCAAGCCTCCTCCAAGCTCTGCCTCCTCGGATTAACCCGCTGCCGAGTCCCACCACGCAGCATCCCTCCACCCGGCCCAGCCCCACAGCATTCCCCTTCCCGGCCCAGCTCTCCTCCATTCCCCTTCCCAGCCTGTCCCTGTTGCATCCTCCTTCCCGGCCTAGCTCACTCCCATTAGTCCTGGCCACCTTCGAGGTGGCATCCACTGGACAAGACAGTCATCAAAGCATCCAGTTACCAAACACTCACTATGCAACCCATTTTTGCAACATACTGGATCTGCCAGGCAAAAGCTGTCCTGGAGAGCTGCAGCCTGGTTTTCCCTGCTAAACCCTCCACTGTAAGGTCAAGCACTTCCAAGGAGAAGAGAGGAGGGTCAGGGTCTCATCCCTTTGCTCCCTTCACTTTCCTTCATGACCAAGCTGTGACACTCTCTGAGAGCCAGCTATATCTCCTTGCGCGGGCGCTGTGTGAAGCCAGGCTCTCTGCTTCTCCCAGACATAGCAAAAAACACCACCTCTCCCTGCTGTCCTTGCCCAGACCAGTCTGAACCCCTAAGGTAACAAGCCTGGCTATGAACTCTCCTTCCCAAGCTGGTTGCCAGGAGGATTACCAGGTGAAGAAGGGCAGGACAGTGTCCCCCACAGTGTGAGCACAGCATCCTTTTTTTTCCTGAAACAAGTGGCTGGACTGCAAGGGGAAGCGTAATGTCATTTACTGGCTTGAGGGGAGAGACAGAAGCTGGACTAGACATACAAAACAGTGGAAAGAGAGACCTACCAAAACTATGGGCTATTCCAATTGTTTGCCCAAAATGCAGAGATCCAAACTCTTTGAAGCTCAGGGCAGTACTTCCCTTGCCTTCATCAGGTTTCAGATTAGTCCCCAGGTGCCTATAAAGGACTTTTTCAGACTTCTGATAATTTCATGGGACTAGGACTCACTGAAATCCACAGCAACACTCGAAATGGAGTATATAAAATAGGCCCTTGGGATTTTCAGTGTTGTTATATTTTCCCTTGTTAAGAACCTGCGCTAATCTTATCTTTAGTTACATGACAAAATTCATTTTCTCCTAAAGTATATGCAGAACTTGTAAGACATTGAGAAAACCAGATTAAGTGCAGTAAACAGCCACTGCTTTTGAAAGATCATATTTCCACTTATCTTCTTCTTTTTACTCCTTTTTACTCTTTTCTACCCTCAATTATAAAAAGGAAATAAAAACTATGGTTTTATCAATTAAAAATATGGGTAGTAATTTTGTTTGTTACATAAGATTTCCTCTTGCATGAGACCACTTCCTTTGATCTATTTTTATTTACATTTGTGTCACGCTTTGGAAGACTCACGTAAAATACTGACTAGGTCTTTCATGTTGCTTCTACGTGATTTTTTAAATTAAATCAGGTCTGAAAGGAAATGATATATGAACATCTGAAGTGCTCAATCTTTTAGCTAGTGGCGCTATCAGTTTGCACGGTTGAGAAAAATGAATCACTTTCACAGAGACAGAGACAAACTCGTAAAAATGTTGAAACAGCCTGCAAAAGCAGAGACACTAATAGCAGAATCAGTCAGAAACTTCTCCAGATACAAGGATGCAAGGAACCAGCTGGAATGCATTCCTGGGGCTCAACACCATAAGGGCAGCATGTTAGTTAAAGATTAGTCTCTAGTGACATTCTTCAGGTATCTTTATGGGAGCTGAGGAAATTACTGAAGTAAAAAACAAGAGAAACCAAAAAACCTTCTGTGGAGTCCAATCCTTAAGTGCTGAGTGCTCCAAGTTCCTGCCCAGATCAGGGGGAACTGAATAAATGAGAGCACTAGCCACTCTCCCATATGGAGACAAGGGCTTATTCCAACAAGGAGCCAGGCTCTGCTTAAAGGAGGGCCGCGCTGGCAATGCGCCAAGAGCCCAAGGGCTGCTCTTAATTTGCATCGAAGAGACCAGCTTGCAGACGATGCTATCTTGCAGAAGGCAGTGAAACCATGCAACCATCGGGCTTGATCTCAGCGTTCTGGTTGCATTGCTTGAAACGGAGGATTTCACTCTGGGAGTTGCAGTCTCCACGTCTATCGTCACCCTGCGAAGTTTCTGGGTTCATTTATAATGTCTAAAGACCGATGGGAACATCAGATTGCTTAATATGGCTTCCTATATGCATTACAGACCATTCCATTTCATTCAGTTACAACAGTATTGAGTTCAAAAAAGTGTGTATTTGGATAAAAGATAACTTCCAGAAAAGTAGCTGTTCTCAAGCTGGAAACAGTAAAAGATGAAGAAGTCATTTAAAGCCAGAGACTGCTGTAATAGTTAACTACCCACACAGCAAAAAGCCTGTCTTAGTTCCAGCATAACTCCCTGTCCTCAGCTTCTGGCTGATGATCCCTGTGACTACCCCTGCTAAATTAAGTGCTGCTTTAGTACTTGATCTTTTCTCCTGAAGTCCTCTCGTATTTGTGCTTTTGGCTAGTGAAGACTGTTGGGGCTGTTTCTCCAGCTATCTGTCATTGTCCTCAGTGCTCTAGAACCATTAGTGTAGATCCTGTTCGTGCTCACTCCAGCTTCAATGTATCTTTCTGGACACGAGCCCTGAGTTCACTATTAGTGTTAACCACTTGGACTGCATGTAGTGGTGCTGTCTGAGCCACTGCTACTGCATGCCTGTGCTCCCTGTGTCTGTCTGCATTAGCCCCTTCTGCTAATGCTTCTCTGCTAAACGATAAACCTGGTGTTCACCCATGTCTGTGACATCTAATGTGACTGGCAGAAACAATCCAGGCACATCACTTCTCCTGCAGGATCTGTGTTTGGTCAGGGCAGGGCAGCCCTGCGTGTTTCCAGCATCAGGTCATGCAGGTTTTGCAGGCAACTTGGGCTGGCCTAACGCTTCAGAAAGGCAGGTTGTACCCAGAAAGCAGTGACTCCAGAAATCAAATGTTCAATGTGAAGATGCTTGACTCCTACAAAAGGCTTATTTTGCTCCTGTTCACTGCAATAGCAAAGCTTCCCTGAAGTTAGTAAATGCCAGCCTGAAGCAAAAATCAGCTCAGCTGAAAGGAAATCATTTTATAAGAGTGGTACCCGGTATGGGCTTCAGTAATAGTTCAGGAAAAATATGGTAACACTTAAGAGTCCAGTAACAAACACGACCAACTCATTGACTTGTTGCAGTTAGTATAACCCCCTTGAAGTCTACTGCATGAGTTTATATGATCTAAGAATCTAGCCCTCTATCCTATAGGCAGTCCTGGATCAGATAACACAGATGTGTTAGATTAAGGACAGTACCTTATAAAATCAAGTATTGATTCCATTGCAAATGTTTTGGGTTTTTTTTAATCCATCCATTAAAACATTAAAAAACAACAGCAACAAAGGAATAAAACAGAAGAGTGGTAAATCAAAAGAAAAAGTTGATGTATTCCTCTAGATTTATGCTCTTTTAGACTTTTTTTCCTTTTCTCACGCACCCAAGTGGTTTAAGGGTCTATTCGCTTTGTGGTACATGCATGCACATAAGGACTTTCAATGAGGAGCCTCCAGGTGATTTGATGTGCACTCCAAGTCAGGCATGGTGTCAAGTATATGATCCTGGCACAGAAGAACCAACTGAGAACCACTCTTGGGGATATTTTTTTTAGATTCCTTTGCTCCACATCTAGAATTCAGCAGATCAGAGTGCCTAGACAAGCAGTGGGACTACCACTATTACTCTTTCGTTAGCTTCTATCTGTGTGAATATTTGCATGGCTGACGGGAATAAGATTTTCAAATATGGGTGCAATCTTGCAAAATACTGAATGTTTCATAGTGTAATACTAGGAGAGATGTACAGTCAGTAAAGAATTTTTAGCCTCTGAATTTTTGTAGTCAAAACATAAATTATTTTCACAACATCCTAGACTTGCTGGACCCCCAAACACACCTCCACCCCTTCCTCCTGCAGTGTAACCTCCATTTCTGTGTGCCTCTTTGATTGTTCAGATAATATAGGAATACAACATGGCGGAATTGCAGTTCTGTCATTTCTATAACAAAATCCCAAACACGTGCTACTAGAACAGTCCCTCTGTCAGAGATCATGCATCCACATGTGTTTTCAGAAGGTGACAGGAAACATTTTTCAAAGCCACCATTGGCAATCTGGCCTGGACCTCACTTGCACTTACAAAGACAAAGCCACAAGCAGAACTACCTACAATATAATTTACAAAAGCCACAACATGCCTTATCAGTTGCCAGAACACCCAAACTTGTTATCAATAGACACTGTGGTAGGTCAAAAGGCTGCCCTGGCCATGGGGAAGGAGGCTGCTGAGATGTGGGCAACTGGAGGGGACCAGGCAGCACTGAGGCTGAGGGGGCGATTGGGAAGGGGACAGCACAGAGAGTTGAGCTGTCGGACTGCTTCTTACTGTTTTTTTCTCCATTTTGTTTGGTTGCAGGGCTGTGCCAAGGGGCAACCTTAATCCAAACAAATAAAGAAGTAAAGAGAGAAAAATTATTTGGAAGTTATGATCTAGCTAGGTTGTGGTTTAAAGAATGCATGTAGCTGAGCCATAGAGAACAGCTTACCAATATGAATTGCAGCATTTTTGTAATGTATGTAAGTTGTAACTTTCCTATGTAACATACTGGGGCAGTCCATCCTAAAATTGAGGACTGAATTTCTTTTACACATATTATTATGAGTTCTTTAATACTCCATTAGAAGCACAATATCTTACATATTGCAGTTCTGAGAACTGTTTTTATTGGCACAAAATCCTATCACATACCCATAGGAGGACCAGTAAAAATTACTGTTTTGTAGATGCAAGTGCAGAGAAGAACAATTTAGATCTACACATCCTTAAGGACTACATTTTGCTTTAAACACTTTGATTTAGCAAAACCAGAAAATATAAGAAAATAAAACTTAAGTCAGCAGAAGAATTCTGCATTAGCTGGTCTGAGTTGCAAACACATTGAGCCAACATTAGGCATTTTTAAATCAATTTTATTATATCAATTTATTTTAAAAAATCAATTTTGTAAGGTAACATGGGAAAAACCCATAAATATTCTGATACTGTCAGAAATACGTTGACACATATTTTATTGAGAGGAAAATAAATTTAAAATATTTTTTTCTCTAATTTTAATATTAAGAACATTTTTTCATGAAAAGACAGGATAGATATTTGTTTTGGAATTCATATAGTTCAGTGAATTGTTTCTTATTTGAAGATAGCTTCCCATTTGTGACAACACAGTTACTTACTATGGCAATGAAAAGGATGATGAGAAAATCATTATCTCATGTGAGGAAAAGACTATAAAAGATGAAGGAGCAGTAGAAGTCATATGCAAACATCTGATCTAGAACTTTCTTGTCTGCCCCAAAGATTACTTTGCAAGATAACTTGAAAAATTCTTTTAATGTTTTGTCAAGTTTTCTGTTAAAAAGGCTGAATTGTTCCTTCCTCCTTTCAGGGTTTCCATTTCTTCTCACCACAGCATATCAGCATGGGAGTCCCAAGCCACCAGCCTTGCGCTCCCTTTGCTTGGGTCTTCTGAGAGCTGCCTGCGCTGTAGGTCACAAGTAAGGCAACTTCCCACAGCACAGAGAAAAGTATATTAAATCATGTCAAGCAAGAGCGATCATTTTAGGCCACCCTTGCTTTACATCCATACCTGTAACATCTTTCTCTGCTTGCATCCTTTCCTTATTCGGATAATGCGGATGCCTGAAAGCCTGCCAAAGGCAACGGGTGGGCTCTGATTAACTTCTGTGGTAAGCGGGTCAAACTCAAGCAGCAGCTTGACAGTGCTGAGAGATTTGGCCAAGGTATTTCCCTGAAAGTGTATCTGAAGTCCGAGAGCCTACCAGAGTTTTAACCATTGTGAGACTTGCAAAATACACACTAGTTTGCCTTTTTAATTGCCTTCAAAGGATGAGGGCAATGCAATTTTCCATGTGTCAATGGAATATACCTATTCCATTGTGAACCAATCTGAAAGAGAAGAATCCAGACATAAATAATATGTCAGCCCAGTTGCCTGGTATGAATTCAGACAAATATGTTTAACCAAACATGGATGCTTCACAGGGTGTTCTTGTGGTTAGTCCAACTGCTTTCATTATACTTTTATATTAACAATGTGTCTGCTCACCATGTGCAATAAAACAATTTCTGAAGCTCAGCCTCAGAACATGAGGCTCATTCACCATCTCGGATAATAGCATTGCTTGTTTGCACTGTTCTTATTGAACTTTCTAAATATATGTCATTTTCCTTTTCATTCTAGAAGTGATTGTACATTACAGCAATTACAGACAAACCCTTCCAGACAGTTTGAAGACCAAAACTTTCTTTGTGTGGAAGTCCAAAGGCAATTATTGGCATTACAGCTTAAGAGAAGCATTCCATCTCTCTGATGCAACAGTAGTAGCTTTCTGTGGCATGTTAAATAAAGCAATTTGCCCTGTAGGAGACTAGTGCATGCAGAGCTGTAATGAAAAAAAAAAATCCCATACAGCTGCTCTAAAAGAAATAGCAGCTTTCTCTTCAAAAAGATACAAAACTTATTCTGACACCCTTTCAAGCTCAAGACACCAAGCATCTTTAAATTTTGCTTTTACTTCACTGACACTTTACATACTGTTTCAAAACCGAGACTCCGTAAAGGCACAGGCATGCTAATTATCAGTCAAATGGTTACATTTTAACCAAAAATAGTTGATAAAAATGGTAGATGACAGAGCTTTCACAATACATGCCAGAATATAGAAGTCAGTTCAGGCCAAATTTTTGTGCTCCTAGCAGTTCCCATTTGCAGAAAAGAGGGAAACAAGTAGACTTGCGGCTAAAAGTGTCAAGACTTGACCTCAAAAGATCTGTATACTAATCCTAGCTCTGCTGTGGACTTGTAATGTTTTAAAGAACAAATCACTTCATTTGTCCAGGCTTTTATTTCTCTCTCACTAAAAGGTTGATAGTAATATTTTCTTGTTTCAGGGAGTCTTTAATGTTGGGCACATAACAAAAAACAAACTATTCCCTCCCTTTGGATATACTAATGAAAACATTTAATTAATTAACTAAATTATTTACCTAACATATCTGTGAACTGTTTGACTAGCTCAGTAAGCTGTGCGAGTAACAAATGGAGGCGATCAAAATACACCTAGTCTTGAGTACCTCAGGAAAAGTAAAAAATTTCTTTTGCAAAACCAGTGAAATTTTTACAGCACTCTGAGATGCTCAGATTAGAAGCAGTAGGGGCTCCATCCTAAAACATTAACTGCCCACCTGCAACTAATTTATACGAGTTGAGAATTAGTCTGCAATAACAGTGATGAGAAGATGAAGAGGACACTATTACTACAACAATACATGTACAGAAAGCAGGTGTCAGGTGAGAGCAAGAACAAACACATGTATTCAGGAGAATGTATATAATCAAAATAAATGGATTAAATATTACAACAGCTCATTGGCATCTATAAATGGAGTTGTGACAATTTTTTCCAGACAAATTTCTGCTCTAGAGAATAGAGCAAGCTTTGAATAGAAAAGAAAGGAATTGCTTTAACAGCTGTATTATAATAATGAAAAGTAAGAGTAGCTGATTTCACCAGTCATTGCACAGACTGTTCTTCTGAATGGCAAATTTGATGAGGTTTGCAAAACAAAGAACACTAATTTTCCTGAGATGGAGCCAGGTTTACTAGGACAGGCCCAGAACTTGAGGAAATTCCCCATTTTTAAGAACAAATTAAGCCACTTTCCTTTCCCTGCCATCAGAATGAATGCTAGTCTAACAGTTTGACGGAAAAGCTGAACTGAGGAAATAGGATTCTTAGTGGAGATGAAAAGATAGAAGAGATTGGCTAGAGTCCGATGCTTCATGTGAAGCATCTGATAGTAAAGCAAACAGCAGTCTTTCCATGAGCATTCAGCCTGCAAAAGCATGAGCTTTTTCATGCTGTATGGATGCTCTGGCAAATATTTTCAAATTTTCAACAGAAAATTATTTGAGGATGGTTAGCTAAGGTTGAATGATCATTAATTGGGGGTTTCATGTGCCATATGTACTTTGAAAGGATTCAGTTTGTATCATCAGTCTGAGCCTTGCATGAAGTAAAATTATACTGTCAGCATCAGCTGACTGGAAATCCTATCACATCAGTTGCAAGGCTAGATTAAACTGATTTACAGTAAGCACTGAGGAAGTACTCGCCAATTAGTCCCCAGGAACTGCACCTTGAAAACCTTTCATCATCTGGAGTTGAGCTTCAGATATATCAGTCTGGTTTTAGATATAATGGTGACCCTTCAGGAAGCAAAAGAGAATATTCAAAGAAAATGTTTTCACAAAGATGAAAAGACAGCATGGCTATTGCTTATTCTCTGACCACACAAATACCTCATTGCAATTATGTCTTTTAAAAATGTAGCTCTCTCACTCTTGCATCTGAACAGCTCTAGGATAACAAATCAATACAAGGAGAGGGGAAAAAATCACAACAGAACGTCAGCTTTCATTTGGAGTTTAGAGGAATCACAGCACTGACTAAAAAAGTGATAACATCAATGAAACAGGAACTCTCCCTTTCCCTGTGTCAGAGCAAGCTGCTGGCACAATGGCCTGTATGTTCGGCAAGGACCTTTGACAGTACTGTATCACAACTAAATAGTTTTGATTTTCCGAACTGTGAAAAAAGTTCAGGTCCCATCCTCAAAAACAATCACATTGAAAAACTCAACAGCAAAAAGAGAGAAAAATCACTATCAAACAGCTTATACTGAAGAAGCCAACCTTGTCTTTATCTACCCTGAACATTTTAAAAAGTGCAATGAACTGAAATATGTGAGATTGGTGGGTTTTGCAATATAATAAAAAGAGGGAGAGAGAAAAATAAAGGCTACTTTCTTTCACAACTGCTCACAATTAATCAACAATACAGCCTGATTCCTTAATATGCTTGGATTGGAAATATCCTTACTTCTAAGAGTAGTCTCACAGATGTTAATAAAACAGCTCCTAATGTTTATGAATTTGCTAGCATGAGAAATGGTTGCGGGATCCAGTTTTCTGTGGTTAAACATGATCTATCAGCTGATCACTTGTTCTGCTGCAAGGCAGATCATTACCACCATTACGATTTCATCCGTTGCCTCAAAGCCAATTTCACTGCATATAAGTACTTCATTCAGAGCACAGGAAAAATACATTAGGGAAACAATATAGTGTACTGTACAACAAGGATTTTCGTACACTGTAGCTCTACAGCTCACCAGGCAAAAACCACTTCTTTTTATTCTAGTTCCCCAGGGTGCTACTTGGAGACACCAATCCTGAGGCGGATTAACTGTGGCGCTTTCATCAAGAGGAACTTGTCTTCACTATGACTTTGGAACAGAAAGGATGTGCTATTACCCTTTGCCTTTGAAAGAGAAATGCATTCTACCTACATTCCTTACTCGCTTCCAAAGTTTAGCTCATAGGGATTAGGATTTGCTAGATATAGGATAAACCTCCTTTAAAATACTCATTTAAGGAAAGATGGATAGCACTTTCAGATATCTTTACCGGCTATTTATTAGTCTTCAAAAATAGCTAAATCAGAATTAATGAACCAGGAGTATATTAAATCTCCATATGCAATACATGACAGTAGTCAGAATAAAACGGCATGCTTTTTCTCTCTGTGGCTTCTATATAAAGTTTGTTGTTTGCCAATCAAAACAATTTTTTTTTTCCTAATTGGCAGTTTGAGGATACTTTGATTTTGGGAACTTGACTTGATCCATACTAAAGAAAATAAAATTTCTCACAACAGTTGCTTAATATCTCCTGAACGTCAAGGTTTCTGTAAGTTATTTCAATATTTGGCCACGAAGAGTGAGAGAAGCCCAAATCACTAGCTGTCTCAGGCCAGAGTCTCAGACCTACGAGGGAATAAGCGTGTTTTTTGTTCACCTACTTCAGAGGAAGTAATGTGGTGTAATTATAACAACCACACCGGATTGTCCACCAGATAGGGAGCCACACTGCTTAGGAAGAGGGTATTCTTCATGATAATGTTGCTTCTGAAGTTGGTGACTTTAGGTTTAGACAAAGTAAGCAATTTAGTAAGGCAGCAGAGTGCAGAGGAGAGTCGTGCACCCATGGCATGCTGCCAGCGTTGCTTGTGCCACTGCCTGCAAAAGCCTCACACTTCTCCCAAAGCAGAAATCAGGGCAGGGAGGGTAGCAGCGAATCCTGTGTGGGAAGGACAGTGGCTTGCAGTGCAAAGGACAGTCCCGCACAGTGACAGCAGTGAGAGTGGCGATCCACATCCACATGGAAACCCTCTTCCACACAGAACGATCTCCTTCCAGCTTCTGACAGTGGGAGACCTAAAGCCTCAAACACTACATGAGAGCAGATCAGGAGAGTTTTGTTACTGTCCTAAGTCTTTGCAAACGAAGGGAGTCTGTGAAAATATCAGATAGGGTCTGGGGTGTGTGGGGTCTGTGAAGATATGGGACAGGGATACTAGCTAGTAGATGGTATCGTCCCTTTTTGAGTATTCCCCATTTCTTCCAGTTCATATAGTGGGAAACAGATTGGAGGGGATGTCAGAAACAGGCACATCGCCTCCTGAACGTGCCTGTGCTGCAAGCCATGCTGTTGGGACAAAGTTTTGTGCAGCTATTCCAGGAAGAGGACTAGGGAAGTTGATCTAGCAGAGAAAGATCCCATGGGATGAGGGGATATTCGTCATCCCAATGTGTTGCTCAGCCTGGTTCTCACCTAGCCTGGTTTGCTGTATGACCGCCTCCATGCATACAACCGCACAGGGAATAGTGGGAGCTGGAAATGCTCGGCTGGGGAAGAGAGAGAAGTCAGAAGATGGGTCGCTCTTCGCACTGTCAATATAAATGTGTATCAAACTGTCACATCAGTAAGACCACGAGCATATCTCAAGTGGCATGATGAGCTTAGGGCAGGATCTGTCAGCTCACTCATCCTGCTGTCCTGCTGCTGCCCAAGCACAGCTCTCTCTGTGCCTGCCCCACGGATCCAGATCAGGGAATTGATCTGGCTGGAAAAAATATATAAAAAGCCAGCAAGAAGCAACATGTTTTTCTTTCCAGCCAGAATCATTTCTCCCATCTGGTTCACTGCACAGCTGCACAAACAGCTGTGCCAGAACAACGGAGGGGTCATACAGGAGCGAGGGCTGCGTAAGCTGATTTAAGCTGCACCACCGATGAAAGGGAAATCCCCGCCTGAGCCGACACCAGGCACAGGTCTCTCACAAGGGGAGAAACAGAGCCCATGCAGTTGGCAGATATTCGGCTGCTCTGCTTTTCTCCCGCGCTCGGAGGTATGTCAGTCACTGAAACGAGAGCAGCGGCATCCCGGCTACCACTGGGCGGGGGATGGTGGCTCTCCCTGGGAAGGAACCAGAGTCATTCCAGCTGGTTTGCTCTCATCTTCTCCCCTCTCTCTCCTTTCCTGGGTTGTCCTGGGAGACAGGGAAAGAGCAAGGATGGTGCTAGGCTGGGGCGAACTGGTGGGATGGGGGTGGTGGAGCAGGAGGAGGCCAGGGGAAGTGCAGGGAGCAGCTGGGGCAGGGTGGTGAAAAGCTGCTCTGGGTGCCTGGCCCACTTTCTGGGCTAGATACTTAAATATAAGAGGCTACCTCCTGCACTGGCAGCTGCTTTAGTGGATCTAACCCCTAGGCCTTGGAGAGCTGGGGATTACATGTAGCCGCTAAGCCCTGCTTTGCCCACTGTTGCTCTCACAAAGCCCTAGCCTTACAGTAACGGTACCATCCTGCTCTGCAAAGCCTTTCTCCTAAGATTAGTCAGTCCTCCTTCAGGCATACAAATCTACTATGTCAACTGATTGTGCAGGTGAATAAAGGTGTAAGGAACCTGTCCCTGAAATGCAATTATCATCTGTACAAGAAGGGCAATTCTTAATAAAGGATGGGAATAATTCATAGCAGTTTAGGCCAATGAAGGTGGAAGTATTCAGAGCAACATAGGATTGTAGGAGTGTGTGGGCTTTGTGTCCTCCAAAATATGGCACCAGGCCCACTGGCCCCAGGCTGGGGCATTTTTTCAGTAATGACTGGTGAAGACTGAATCATTAGTACCACTTAATTATGAATACAGAGCAGTTGTTCAATTAACTCATTATTAGATTGACTCAGTAGTTGAAACTTGGACTAAGCTAAATCAAAGTTAGGGAGGTAATTTAGACCACAGTAAATATTGGCAAAACCATGACAGTCTGCCGATCTAAAGCACAGAGAAGGCAGTCACCAATGATTCTTTGATGTAAAGATCACGAGATCATGAGGAGTGCTCAAAAGACACTTTCTGAAAATAAACGAAAGCTGAGATTCTCATACCATCTATTGAGAGGAACAGCTGGGATTCAAAAAAACCCCCCAAGATACAAACACAAGAGCTCGCAAGTTTGTCAGCTAGGGATTGAAAATAATAGTTCAGTTTTCTGTTTTGAGATTATGAATATTTGAACTTATCTTTGTGATAATATTTTTTTTCATTCATAATTCTTCCTTTTCATGTTCAAGGACTAAAATCTCCGCAGAGTGATACCTACTATAGTAACTCAAGTAATACAAAAACCCTCACAGAAGATTCACTATGGTATTGCCTTTAAAAGCCACACTACTCCAGGAGTGATACACCCCATATGATTTGAATACTATCAGTAAGATTTCTGATGGCAACCCATATGAGAATTGCTGAGTGTTTCTGTATGATCAGTATCTCCATATACTTATATAGCGTCACCAGAACACAGTGATCAGCTGATGCTATTTATTTGGTGGGAAAAACATTCACWGATGATGGAACAAAGGTAATATAATTCAACAGCTACTGTGTCTAAATATTAAATAAGACAAACTGTCTGCTGGCATCCTGTGCAACTGCTCTTGCTGAAGCCACAGTAAGGACAGAAGTCACAGTGTATGGAACGCAATAGCATTTGCGGGGACATAGCATTTGATTCATTCATAAGCTCCAATACTGGATTCAATTTTAAGGCTGTAATATTTTTCATCAAATTATTTATTAAAAAATGTTTTTTTTTTACTTCTGGTCACCCATATTTTATTATCAATACCATGACTAAAAAAACTCACAGCTAACTCCCAACTTAAACTGGTTTTGAAGTAAACTGTATATATGTATATATAAATACATGAATATAAAAATAGTAGGGTTTTTTTTCTGCATCTATATTTTCACATTCCATATATAGCAGACAACATTTTTTTAAGTAAGTCTGACTATACAGCCTTGTGCAAACAAATTTAAAGGACATTATCCCTGTAAGAGTATACATTCAATCAGGCACAAAGTAAAATGTCACTTTTTTCCTGCGATGGAATTTTTCTGTCTTTAGCTGTCTCATTAAGTCTTTCCCCAGCCTAAGTACATCTGAATAAATGACAAGATAATTAATATGGAATCTGTTTCTGTTTAACAGCAACATTTCTTTGCATTGTATTATTATTATTATTATTAAACATTATGGATCTGTGATACCATTTACAGAACATGTTGAAAAATAAGTGCTATACATAGAAAATTGTGTATACAAGAAACTGCAATTCTGGGCTTCCACTAACTATCAGTAGAATTATCATTATTTTACTTTAAAATGCCAAGAACAGTATAATAGAGTAGTAAAATAATAGTAAAAAAAAATACCAGTTACTGTTTGAATATGCTCCCAAATGGTCATTTCCCTTATGCAAAATTCTGAATCATTAACATTTTTCTCCTGTTGGTTTGCGGAGGATGATTAAATTTGATTTATGCTGATACTATATTTTATTACAGCAAAAAAGAAAATTTGCTCTAAAAGCTGAGTATCTTCTTCCTTAAACTCTTAAACCGAGTGGGCTATTTTCAGAAGATCTTAAATTGCTTAAAAGAACAAATACTATTAAAAAGCATTAATTGATTCTTCCACTTAACCACGGCAATAAACTCTAAATTACAACCTTTTTAAAAATGAGGATACTTAAAAGTTTAACTGATAGCAGACAGAAAAACAGTTTGCAGGATGTCTAAAATATTACTCGTCTAAAATTTACAGCAAAAAGCATGTAAGCATATCTATATTTTTCCCATAATTTACAATACCTCATTCTCTTAATAACTATATATGCAGTACAAGAGTGTGCCTCGGATACTGTTTGTCGAGGAATTCTGGATGCATAGAGCTAGCAATGAGAAAATGGAAATTCTTGGAGCCAATCGATCGCCTGAAAAGAAGCCTGTGTTTCTTAAAATATGGAACTGAAAATGACAGAATATCAAGGGGAATTTGTTTACTTTCTCTGCTGGAAAAGTCATTGAACTATGACTGAAAATTCAAGAATGAAAACATACTTTGTAATGCACAGGTGCATAACTGGAATCATCTGTTTTTCAGCAGCAGGCCCCTGATGAGGATCCGGCCCACGAGCCAGCGGGAATGCCATATGATCTCTGAATGGCAATTTTCTCTGTATGTGCAACAACAATGCCTCAGACTTGACCTTTGGCTTTGTTGTCACCAAGTATTATCATATGTATAATTTGACCTTTCTCGGTTGTATGAATGCTTGGCCTTGAACTCCATCTAACCTTCTAGGAGCTGTAAAGATAATTTCTATACATTTGCAACAAGGTCTCTGATTTGACCTATGACTCAAATGAACAATAATTTCTTAATATTACCATTCCTCCTAAGAGTACTTCCCATAATAGTATAATAATAAGGCAATAAAATATCCTTCAGTGTGAACTCATGTTATTCTAAATTTTGAAGGTCTGTGCTTCAGGACATGCACAGTTCATTACATTTCTGTGCTCTCAAAATACACTGTCAGGGCATCAAAATTTCTAGAATTTAAATCAAAATGAATAAAAGGACAAAAGTGACATTATTTAACTGTGTCTATATGCAAACAAAACTAAAGACAATAATAAGGTTTACTTGAAGACAGTAAAACAAAAGCATATCCTAGCAATACCAGAAGACCATTAATTATTTTTTTGAACAGAAAAGTAAGAAGTATTCAAAAAACATTTCTGTTCTGCCTTTTGAAAAAACAAAGTCATATGTTTCATCACTTTGCAACAAAACAATCAACAAATAACCAGTCACCACAACATTGTGCAGCGAAATATAGTAATTGCATTTTTTTTCAGCAAAGGAAAAGTTCAGCAAAATTAAGCACAAGAGATTTTTGTTCTACAATTAGAAGGCATGCTGATGCAATTAATGGACTATTTAATTTTGCAGCATTACATTTTATTATCTAGACTGGACAATCAGTACAGCAGCACAGCCATAATCCCAAACACAGTGCTGCGTAGCCGAGGGCACAACCGCTCTCGTTGTCTTTGCCTGTTCGATACCACGGCTGCCATAAGAAAAGCCCAGCTTGCCTCCTGCCAGGCAGGGCGGCGGTGAGTGGGCATCGCAGCACGCAGCCGAAAACACAACACCCCCGTGGGTCTCCACGGCTCTCCCTAGAAAGCTATGTACTAACGGGCCGTTGGCCCTTCATACTTGCGGTGCTGCCTTTTGAATTCAGTCCGCGGTCACACCTCTTCGGTCTTACTGCAGTATTTCTGATGTCGGGAAGCTAAGCAAGGAGCCTCCTATCCGCTAAACATCTAGAGGCTTGGTATCTGTCTTGTTTGCTGCTCCATTTGGCACCTTCAGACAGCCTGGCAGGAAATGGAAAGTACTAAAAGCTGTTTTAAGGTGATAACTTGTTGGTGACAGAATTGTGGCTTGTGAAAACCTGGAAATGTTATAGAAAACACTGAATCCGAAAATCACAAAGTTCTCTAGAGTGTATAGAAGTCATACATGTCTTGGATGATGACAGACTTTTTGCTCCATTTGTAACTAAGGAGATTTTAATTGAGACTAACTTCCCAAATGAGCAGTCGCTGATAAATTGCACTCAAAAATCTCAGAATTGCTTGAAGACTACTAGTACAGTGGTATTAATTTTTAGTAATGTTGGAACACAAGAAAAACACAAAAAGATTAGAAGTGTGCAGAGAAGTTGTGACTGCATAAAAACTGGAGGCAGCCTGATGGCATACCATTTGCGTGTGTTACACAAATACCTGTTTCAACTATGTAGGGTGTAAGATCACCCTTCCATCTAACTGGTTTTCCTTCAAGCCAAATTCTGCTGGGAATGCAATGTTCTTGGGTAATATTAAATTCAATGAGAAGGCCCAGTACAGAAGTTTTCACTTTCCATTCAGCTGTACCCCAAACAAGAACAAATTCAAACACTGACTGAAAATAGAGAAGTCTGGTTCAAAGGCCCATAATTCAGGAGCCTCATCCTGTACGAATACAAAATACTACATACATAGTTAGATTGTAGGCCTATGGGCAAGTCAATTACAACAGCCACTGTGGGATTGCTGCAAACAGTATAGCAAACAGCAGATGAAACACCAGCTGCCAGCCATTGCTCAGATTTCGCTCGTGTCAAGGCAGAGAAGAGTTTTTGGGAGCTGCAGCCATCGTATTTTCGAATGGGGCTGTGTGGCAACACACCCGCTCTTGCTTCAGTACCATGACCTGGATCTACCTTCCTCATAGTGTCTCCTCTTTTAGCTACTCTGGAAATGCTTTCCTACATATGCTAATGATATGCAGAAGATTTTCCATATACCCCTTTAGTGAGGGAACAAGAAAGATCATCTTTCTTTTTTTTCTTGAAATTGTACTTCTCGGAAACTATTTTGCATGGCTTTAACTCTGCTCAGCTATTCAAGCAAGCCTCTTTTGTGAAAACGAGAATCTTTTCTACTTAGAGCTGAACCGTCCTTGTTACTTGTAGCAATTCTATGACATGATCAATGTGGCTCTCCTCCTTATACAAATTGCTCCTTCCGAGCTATCTGTCTTGCTATCTTAGTTTTCTTCCCCATTGCAAAGGCTGGTGACACAAGACGAGCACAGTCACATCACCCTAGATTAATCAGAAGCTTCAGAGTACAGAGAACAAAATAGGAGATAAAGGCCAAATTATTACTAGAATATGTAAACTGAGATTCAGTTCAAAACCTCTGTGCTGCTCTACTTTTTTTTGCTTTCAATTAGGGGATTTATATATTCAGATCCCAGTGGCAAGGGTCACCCTACATGGTCACTTGGAGGCCAGCTGCCATGGGACAGAATGGAGGTTTGCAAATTGAATGATGAAGGTGCCTGTAGCTAATCAGATCTGTCCTAAACATAAAGTGTTTCTTTGGCAACAAGAAAATACTTTGGGTTCTTTAAGATTAGGGAGATATAGTATGGCTGGCCAAAAAAAACAAAACATTCAGAAAAGTTTGGCTCCAGAGTATCTCTATCTTGAGTAAGCAGACTAAGAATCACTTTTTCTAAACTGTTTTCCCAACAAGAGCAAGCTTTGAATGTTTGGCTTGCTACAGATGTACTGGTCAAGAGAAGTTAAAAGCATAAAACCTCAAGGATGAAGTTTTTAAATCCTTGCGTACTATTTCTGTTTTTTTTTCAGTTCAGGCCTTCCAAAAAAATGCAAAATTGACACTGTTCTCCAATCTGAGCACTTAAGGCATTCACCAGCTTCATGAGTCCTTTCAAAAACACCCCACAACCTCCCCATTAAAATACTCTCATTGTGTCCAAAAGGACTAGGCATCTCACTGTGTTCAAAGGAAGGGTCAGCTGAGATTGCTCAGCGATGTGCTCCTAGCAGTGCTCTGACCCATCTCGTGGAGAATGCCCGGGTCCCGGGGGCAATGGCACGGTCAGGTCCAGTGCAATGGGAGCACATCATGTCACCTCACTACAAACAACCCCTCAGGCTCTTTCCACCAAGCCTCAAAGAACCTGTGCACTTGCAGAGGGGCTCATTCATGGGAACGGTCACTCAGAAAGCTGCGCTTGGCTAGTTGTTGGCACTAGCCTGAATATTCTGGTAAAGAAAAATGTGTCTGCAAGGAAAGGAAGAGGTTTACAGAGTCCCGAAGACAGCTATTTATAAAAACTCCTTAAGGTAATCTTATCCTTACTGAGTGAGCCACAGACATGCAGGTTAGGCTGGGGGAGAAGTCAGCTGTTGATAAAGAAGAAAACCAAAACCACACACAGGCAATGCGCATTCAGGATGTACGGGAACAGCATGAAGAGAGATCTGCACAGACCCGAGGCACAAACCAACTATGCGCAGGACTTTGTGAGACGAATTCTCTCTCCCATTCTTTGGCACCCCCGTGTGAGACAGGAAAGTATTAACAAGCTCCTTTTGCAGATTAAGAAGCCAGCGGAGCTACCCGAGGAAGCACACGACTCAGATAAAAGCCGACGGCGACCGCAACCCCTCTCCCCGCACTCGGCACAACCTCAGCGCTGTTGCAGCGGGTAGGAGAGGTCGCCTGACGCAGGAAGGCTGCGGACAGGCAGGGGAAAACAGGCCTGGCAGAAAAGCAAAGGCTGATACTCTGCCAGTATAAAGTGCCTGTCCACATGGGATATTTAGTATACTGCAAGCTTACATGTACACTTATTGTTTACTCAGCTACGTACTCTAAACTACCTCTGAACTAAGCTACCTGAAAAGATGTTTCTAGAGTTCACTAAGAAAATCCATGCAGGGAGTTAATTCAGAGGGCAAGTGCATTGTAAGCTCACTCCTACCTTGTATCTGACCTGCTCCGTAGACAGTCCCCATCATGGGAGGGATGGTGAAGGCTCCCAGGGTTCCTGCAGGCTATAGGAACTTCTGTGGGACACATCTGACTCCACACTTCAACCCTTGAATAAGCCTTGATAAACTGTTCCCAGGCAGAGTCACCAATGACTGAGGGAAGTAAGACTAAAATAAACCGGTATTTCAGCTAGATTTAACGTATGCCCTGATTACCAGCAGGCAAGACAGGTGGTATCATTTCCTCGCTTCTGCCGCCCCACGGATCTCATGGCTTGTTCAATCATGCGTTATTCTTCCATCATTATACACCAGCGATTGCTTTCAGGCGGAGGCAGAATGAAGCACGGCACAGGCAAGAGCAGGCTTGTTCGGTGCCTCCTCTCCTTGCTGACGGCTTGACAAGAGCAGTGTATCCCAAATGCCCTGTCCCAGTAAGTCATTTCTCAGGCAGTAAAATTCTCCTGGCTTCTAGCACTGGTAATGCTGGGAAGACGAACGGTTGTGCTACCTGTACTTACCCCACCTCACTCCACTGCCATTTTCTTTTCAGCCAAGCACCATGGCCCAGTCAGTGCCTGCGTGCACTCAGTGCCTGCGTGCACTCAGCCAGGCCTCCACTTCTTCCTGGGACAGGCAGATGGCGATTCCCAAACTGCGGCTGAGCGAGCGAACCAGGAGGGAGGGCTGGGAGAGCACATACACCTGCTCTCCCAGGTGGAGTAGGAGGAAAGGTGAGGATCTCGCTGTATCTTTAGGGGAAGTGGTGGCAGCATGCATTAAAGCCCATTACGACTCCTTCTCCCCACTTTGAGCCTATAGCTCTACTTATGTATACCTGAATAGGAGTGGCTGGGGGGACAGCAGGAACTGCTTCGAAACAGCAGCTTGAACATAGGTGACTATCAATGCTACCTGCATGCGTCTCACCAGCACCCCTGTTAGCAAAGGGTGTAAGCCACCTTGCATTCACCATGCCCCACAGTGGGGTAAAGGTGCATATTGGGGCAATTATGGTTGGAGTAGAGGCAAGTTCATGATATCTCAGTTTGCTCATCTGCCAATAACCTCAGAACCACATTACTTGCATACTAGCAAGACTCCTACGACTCTGTTTAAAAACTGCTGCTAGCTACACCAGTGCATGTTGGCCCTCTCCCCTGGGTGGATACGGGGAGGCAAGGAGCCGAGGAAGCGGACCTGCAGGAAGAGGTACTCGCTCTGAATGGGAGCAAGGAAACAGAGAACAGGCACAATGAGAAAAGAGCGGTTAAAAGAAAGAGAAATGAGAAGATTGAAGAGGTGAGACCCTACGGGATAGGATGAGGCTCGCAACACCGTGTCAGGTAGAAAAAAACCCATCCCGCTGGGGAACACATGCCCACAAGGGTGGAGGAGAAGACCCCAGCAGGAGCTGCTCTTGCAGGGCCTGTGGGCCTACTGCTGCCTCTCTGCCACGGACAGACTGGGGAAAGATGCCCTTTTCCACTCTGCAGTTCTTCTAGAGCTTCAGTCTTGCTTTAAGTAAAAAGTTTCTGCTGTCAGTTCATCCTCTGGGAAGCCCCGTTTACCCTACAAGTTCTCCCCTCATAACCCAGCAGTGTTAACAGCACCATCACAAGCAAAAGGCCTTTGAGGAAGAGTGACGATGAAGGCATTTGCTATTCTTGACCTGATACTGACACAGTCACTAAAAGGCAGGTAGTTTTCAAAGGAACAAATTGCACCAGCCCCTATAGATTTTCACTGGGAATTTGGCATCCACCTGACCCTTACATTTCTATAATTTGCCATGAATAATGATAAAAATAATGCATAGCACATAGAGCTTAAAATGGATATTTTTGTTTCTAGTTTAACTCAAAAAGGGGGGAAAAAGAAATGGAAAATGAAAAAAGAAAAGATAAAAGGAAAACAGAAACAGAGAAAGGAAAAACAGAGATAGGGAAAAAAGTTGGGCTCACGTAGTTTTGAAATCCAAAATTCAAACTCTCCTTCCACCCTCTGCAAACTGCTTTCTCCTGCACTGGATTACAAAGTTTTCAAGGCTGGATTAAAGAGGCTGCAATAAAACAGTTTGCCTGACACACAGCCATATTTAAATTAGCAGTGCAATAAACCACACTGAGAAGGAGGGCCTGGTCGTGATTCAAGGACATCATCTTTTGTATAATTTTTTCAGTACCATAAATTTCCATACATGCTCCTAGCAGAAAAGCAATGCTCCAAAATATATGAATAGGCGTCTTTCATAAAATGTTATACATGGAACAAAATTACAGTATCTAGATCACGCTTCTTTAAGATTAGCCTAATTTATATAGATGAAGCTCAAAAGCATGATTTAGAACCATAGGTTCTTAGATGCAATGCAACATTTTATCTTTCTGAGGCCTCTGTGCTTAGCTGGAGAGTGTTTACTGTGCTTGAGGTATTTTTCTAAACAGGGATGTGGATTATTTAAACCCTTTTGGTATGGAAAACCCACAGTTTGTCCACCTCCGACAATCTATTCTCTCCTGCAGTTGTCACAGCAACAACTTTAGCATTTGAAAGGAATCTGCTTCAATAATCTAAGCCTCTGATCTTTGACAGGCTTATAATGAAGGAACAGTTTGTTAATGCTGACATAAACATTTTGAAAACCTAGAGGTGCAATTATTTCACGTTGTTTAGGAAGTCAGCAGTACATGGTCAAGAGAACAGCACTCTGCAAAAATATTTACTCATGCAATTTCCTAGCGAGAAAAACAAATGCTGACTATACAGTTGAACTGAGATTCCAGCCCTGTGGTTTAAGCAAGAAGAATTTTTCTTTGTCTCCTGTACATTTATAGCTCATATTTTCCCTCTTATAATCCCATGACAATCTTTTAGATAATTCTAGGGTAATACATGTCTCAGCTGAATCTTTTTATTTTAAAAAGACAGAATCTAAAAAAAGAGACAGAACTGGATCCAATTCCAAGTTGATCTCCTAGGTGCAATGCTTGCAATAAAAAGATAGTCACAACTGTTTCACAGCCAGCCAGCTGTGATTGCCGAAGTTGTTTATCTGTTCAGAAAACAAAACTGTTATTTTTTCTCAGAGGCAGGAGGAGAGCTGACAATGACAAAGTCCTCAGGGGTGTTGTCGGCTGAAGGAGCAATGCGCTTTCCAAGCAAAGCAAAAACTGGAGCAAGCAGAGAACTCCACGCTGCACTTTGGAGTCAAAGATACAGTTACACTGGGGAGCCCATTACTCTTGGAGCAATTTTCTACAGTAGCTCGAGTGCTCCAACTGTCCTCCGGGGTGACATCCATCACGCCGCATGCTGCAGTCTATCAAGCGGTGCGCAGAGAAAGGGTCAAGCGGTCCGCTGCCATGCTGTTTGAGCTCATCAGAGACATATTTAATTTAATTAAGGTTGTCAGCACTATTGATTTTGGCAGTTTCAATTACCGTGCTGTTATGGCTTCTGGATCTACTGATCTGTGATGAGCCCTATCAGCACTGGCACACATTGAGGAAAAAGCCCTTTGTCTCCTTTAAAACCTGACACATCCTGCCATAGGCCATAACTTATTGCTTTTATCCAGCCCAGCTCCTCTTCTGTTCCTCATAATTAATTTCTCATTAGACAGCTCTTTATTGTTTAATTTGTGCAGTTTATAATCAAATTGGGCACATTAATTGTAGCTGAATTTAAGGCTAATGAAAAATAAAGGTTTTCAATAACTTACTCTTCAATTATTTTAGACAAGATAAAATAAAACACTTTAAGAGTTGTCAGCTTTTTAAATTATAAATTAGGTTGTTTAAAGAGCATGGGCATTTAGGAAGCAGTTATCACACATTTAGTAATTATAAATCCTATGCTGCAATACAATTATTAGGATATATTTACAATTCCTCTTAGTTTTTTTCCATCCTGTTGTTAGTTAACTGCATAACATCTAATTGTTGGTGGTTAAAAATAGCATAATCTGAAGTCTCTGGGCCTGATTCTTTTTCCATCTATTGAGTGATAAATCAGAGGCACTTCTGAGAAAGTCCACATAATCTCACAAGAAAAGGAGAAGCGTTGGGGTAAGAGGAATAGACTCCATTTGATAAAAATTTTACAAAATGTGGATCTTTCTTTTAGGCAGCGTTGTAGGATTTAGCACTTTTCCTTCAAGAAAACTGTAATATGCCATTATAGTTTACACACATGAGGGCCAGGACATCAGCTGGTGAAAAATCAGAAAAATCCTCTGGACGTAGTCTACAGTTTCTCCTTTGAGGTACATAATCTTCATTTTACAAGTGGGAAAACCAAGGTAGAGACGCACCTTGTTTGAGAAGGCACATCCAAGCTGAAGCCAGGCTGCTGCAGCAGGGTTTGCTTGATTTTTTTCCCCCCCAGTTTGTAGGGAAGAGGGAGGGTGAAAGTAAAGAGGATGGGAGAAAGGATGGGATGAAGAATTCAGATCACATCTATCTTCTTCCTTGCTGAGATGAAAAATGGAAAAACTCAGTTTCCTTCTTTGCTAAATGCTGCATTCAACCCACAGCATTTCAGGCTTGTGCAAGAAAAGCAAAGAAATGAAGGGCAAGTTTCACGCCACCACTGAGAGGAAAGCGGGGGGTGCCATAGGTCAGGAGTTAGGATGTAAGGCGATGCCCGGGGAATTTGATTCCCTACCTGTTGTAAGACTACTCTGTGGCCTGATGCTCTGGCCCAAGACATTACGCTGTATGAGAATACAGCACGGCCTGGAAGCTGGCTGTCCTAGTTCCTGGAAAAGCATCCTCTTTGCCTTGTAAGAGAGTCAATCACCCTCTCTTTCTTACAGATCAAGCATTGTATTTAAGTACAATAACTTTAAGTACAATAACTCCATTTGGATAGGTAGAGCTAGTTCTTGTGCTTGGCTCTGAGACCTTGGTTCAAATATTTGCCCTTAAAGAAGGCTGGCAGGGATGTGAAATTGGTATTCCACCTCTCACTCAACTGGTTTAGCCCCAAGGCTAGAGGGTACTCCTTTATGCTCCTATATGTTCCACTTCGTACCACAGAGAGCACCAAATCAACCACAGAGAGCAACTGAGAACAGCTCTCCGGCCAGCGCTCAGGACGTCCACCTGGCACACGGGGGAGCCTGCATCAACACGTGCCCACCCCGGAGCACCAGGGCAGGGATGCTCTCGCCATCATATGCTTACAACGTGGGAGCTACCTCACGCTGCCCTGCCTGAGCAACCGAATGCTACCTTTGCTTCTGTCCAGGCACAAGACCTACCACTACTTCTGATTGTGCACCTGCATCAGAGAAGGAGGTGGCAAAGCTGAAGGCATGCCTGGTATCTATGTACCAGGAAACACGTAAATTGAAAGACTATATATGAAGTGGTCACGCTCACTGCTGCAGAAGTGCAAGGGGTCCTGGTTTGATTTTCAGTTGCTAGATACTTGGTTTCTTTTTAATTAAAAGTTTTGATTATGTCAGTATTGTTTCAAGAGGATAAAATTCACCATCATCCTTACAAGGTCTGTTTACCACCTAAACACTACTATATAACGTATATAATGAATATATAATGAGAAGGCAATGTCAGAGATTTTCTTGCGTATACCAGTACAAACTGGAAGTATTTTCTATTGCAAAGAAGTATGTTTGTCCAAAATTCCTTGGTGGGGACCCTGCCTTTGTGGAGTCATAGGAATTTTCTAATTCTTCCTGTCTGGAATAAAAAAGATGGTCAATATTGCTAAAAATTTCAGCCCTACATATCTTTTTAGCACAGAATTATTTGGGAGGGAGGGAGGAGATACTGTTTTTCAAATACACGCTCTACATTAGAGTCATCAGTTGTATATAGCAAGCTCCTCCCGTTCAGGTTTTTGGAATGAAAAGGAAGCACATCTTCCTCAGACAAGGAAATGAAAAATGCTGGATGCAGGAGCTTTGTAGGCAGCACACGCTGCAAGAGAGCCAGCTTGGGAGCCGGGGCGTAGGGCTGTGTAGGCTCAGCGCCGGGCAGCAGGGGGAGGAGAGGAAGTAAGTGCGCTGGCTGCACAAGAGTGCTGCTGGAAACTAAATGGCTGATAAGGATACGTGGGAACAGCAGGGAAAAACAGATCAGCAAATCCTGAGCAACATGTGATAAGAAGGCAGGACGCACTTGGTCCTCATCCCTACTTGATACTATCCGTCCAGCAAAAGCACAGGCACACCTGATGGGGCCCACAAAGGTTACGTTACTCAGGCTGCTTTAACTTATGTCCCATAGTAACTTATTGGGTACAATTCACTTCCGAGAGGGAGAACCTACAGCCACTGTGCTTTTCTTCACTGGAACCCTTAATTTCCTAGATATGCCTATTTCAAAAAGCCTTGGCCTGGGATCTGCGCTTTTGCTAGAAGCCAATGTTATCTAAGTACACAAGAGCAACAGACCTTCTATGCAGTTTTTTTTCTTTGCACTTTTTCATGACCCCTTTCTTCAACTGGCAGCATTTTAGGTAGTTTTGTGCCATGTCATCCACAGGACAATTAGATCCTTTAATTTCTAGTTGGCGTGTTACTCTAAACAGAGCTGCCAGATCTGGTTGTATACGCACTGTGTAGGCATCTGAACCCTATAAACCTCTCTCTCCTTTAATTTAAAAATAACAGAAAGATTTTTAAAAGGAAATTTATATAAAAAAATTAATAATAATTGTTCCCAGGCAAAGTCACTTTCAGCCAAGTTTCAGCTGTGAGGAAACTTTTATTAGCCAAGAAATGAACTCATGAAAAGGGAGGTTTACAATGGAAACACTGAGAGACTGCAGCAGCACTACTAACAGGTGCCACTGTTACGACAGTGATAGTGTGAATAAGGCTTTTAAAGATGCAATTGCTAGGGCTGTGCCCACCCATGCAGCTAAAGGTCTGTCAAGATTTTTGTTATGAATCTCTGTTTCCAGAGGTTTGATAATTTAGTCATAAAAGCATACCTCAGGCTGGGAGTGAGAAAATAGAGATACAGCACTCCAGGGCAGCTGAAAATAAAAAAAAAATACAATCCATATAGTTGTTTTGAAGGACTTCTTTGGGATTTCATAATTCAAAAAAAAAATCTTCTTTTACAACGAAATTTGGCAGATTACCGGTAAATAGCATTAACAGGGGAGGGCTCTTTTTTGTATTGTTGCATTTTAATTTAGACCCCTTAAAAAGCCTGTGGCATTTTTTAAGCTTAAAAAATCTTATAGCTCAATTAAGGGATAACAGAAATAAACCAGGATTACCTGTCTGTAATTACACAGAGTTAAGTCCAACAAACAATATACTATCACAACCCTCTTGGGTAATTTGAGCAGCCTCTGCAGGATCTCCAAAGGCAAGAAAAGGAAGGTTGAAGCTACAGTTTAGACCTGAGCATTTACTGCAAGATATCAAAAGACTCCCAAGTCCAAAAGACCACAGAAGTAGATGCAAAGACCCTTCCTGGTTTTGGATCAATCCTTTAATGATCTTACAGGATATGTTACAATACCAAATAAACACTGGGCTAGGACACCTATAGGATTCAATGCTCAACTTTGTTCCTCAAGATTTCTTAGTGCTCTTGAGCATTCTGCTCTCACTGTCTTCCCCGTGTCTAGCCATATGGAGTACTGCAATCCAGTTTGAACTAAATTACCTTTACCTGGGTGGCAGTAACTAAAACCAGCACTGTGTACACTCATTCAAAGGCAGAAATTAGTATTTAGTACTTCCTAATCAGGAAGTGCATGTTTTCTATATATGTCAAATTCATCCTTAAACTGTATTAAGATCTGAAGACATCTTCTTTGCAACTATTTGAAACTAGTGAAGTCAACCAAGTACACTATCATATTCCTGAAAGAATAGGAAAGTATTGCAGAAGAGTTAGCTAAGGAAAGAAATAGCTTGGTCTATCTTCCTATATTCTGAGCAGGACTATCCAAACCCAAGGCACTTTCCGACTGACTAAAAGCACTTGCAGCTCTGAGGCCACCGTGACGCGCTAGTTGAACTTAAGTTTTCATGTTTGGACATGGTATAGCTGGCTCAAATTGAATCAGTCTAATTTGATCTTTTTTCCCAAACCATCTACCCACGCCTCAAGGTTTTCAGCGTAATTAGTATATATGCATGGTAGTGGATAATAGGATCCACACCTTGACCGCTTAAAGTGACCATAAAACCAGTGTCAATCACTTTCTTCCATCAAGAAGTTAAAAAGGGAAGCGGTTGATTCAATCTGCAACTACAATATGAGTTTTATTAAAACCATCCCAATCTGAATTTAAATGTGAGTATGTGAGTAGCAGCACAGTATACATAGGTAACTAGTATATGCCAGTTCAATAACTCAACACAAGTATGCCATGTTTTTCTTAATAGTAGTCAGATAGAGTGTAGCTATTCCATTATCACTGCCAGATTTCCCTACCTGGACCAGGCCTACATATTTATTAGCATTATAAATAATCATGATTATTTTACCTACCATTTCCTTAGAGGAAAAGTGGACCTGTCCCGCAGCTGTATTTGGTTAAACTTGGTATAACCAAACTGGAAGGAAAAGGAGTGCAAAGGATACCCTTCAAACCCCAGGTCCTTTAGCAGCCTGATGATAAGACAGCTATGCCTCAGTATATTATAGAACAGCCTGTGAGCTGAGTTAATTTACACCAGCTGAGCTAGTCTTATATGGACTGGGCAGACACAACAACACGACCCTGGGAGGCACCTTGCGTGTTACAGAAATCCCTGGCCTCCCCCTTAGAGCAACCTTTCAGCCCTCAGCTCTGTGGAGACAGTGCAAAGCAGCTGAAGCTCTGAATCTAACCTATTCTTCTTAAGCTTTTCATATTTATTTTTCTAAATCTGAGCTATTTGCTTATAAAAATAAAATGACTAGAAGAATAAAAATGAGCAGTGACTCTTAACTTCATCTTTTATTTTTGACTCCATTCGACACAACACATTTTGTATGCTTAGCCATGGCAGGCACAAGCAGCACCAAAGGCAAGACTTTGGAAACTGAACACATACACTGCCTCTGTTCACTAGGGGCCAAAAACTATTTTCAGCCCAGGGAGTGCAGATATATATTTATTTTATTTTGCTGCTTAATTTTAAAATACTTACTGCTATTTCCATGGAAGTAGGGTGTCAGACAGGATGAGACCTCAGACTCAGAGGAATGACTCTTTCTATGTCATCTGCCCTTATTTTGAAGTCATGGCCTCTATTTATTCTTTTTTTTTAATAGAGAAAAAAAATCTTTATTCTGTCCTTCAGGCAAGTTCACTGAGTCCACTGTATTTCAACAGGAGCTAAAGACATGGTTCTACTTACCCTCCCCCAAAAGGTCTCTATTAATTGTTTTCAAATGTTGGCAGCCATGTGAAACCCTGCCTAGCAAGTCTGGCTCCTATATGATTTTTATTAAAATTCACTTTGCACACAAGGCACATGAGATTTATGACTGAAACTAATAGGTTGGTTCTCACTAAGACATAAATCCACAGGCTGTTTATTGAGACTCATGGACATTAAGAGCATAGGTAATTGTTACTGTGAGTGTTCAGCTTAAAAATAGTCATCATGTCTCTAAAGAAATTTATTTAAGTAAACAAACCACATAAACTTCTGAACAGTTATTTTAACTATGATAGTAAATGGAGCGACTGTGCTGGGTAACTTCTGTATACGATCTGTACAATTTGATTTCACTCATAACACTTTCAAATCTTCCCATTTCAGGATGTCTTATAAAAAGCAAACGTAAAGAGAATCTCATTTACTTTCTTTCTATGTATTTGTTTCAGGTTATACACAAGAACGTCTGCTTTCCTGTTTCTTACTCCTGCAAACTCCAACTGAGTTTCTGAAAGTCAAGTTCCTTCTGGCTTGCTCATCATCACATAAGAGACAATCTGCCACAGGAACTCAGTGAACAATTCTGATGGCAACACATGAGCTGGAGCAGAATCCAGACTGATCTTTTTTCTTAGGGTTTGGCCAAACTGCCATATGCAAACAATTGCCAGCTAAGCTTGCCAGTGAGCTAGCTGTACTCTGGAAGCCATTTAGATGTGTTAGCTCAGTGCTGTGCCCAAGCAAGTAAGTCCTACTTCTCAACATTACATTACCTTTCAGCAGGACCCAAACCTGTCTAAATAGCTTCCAGATTACACCTTGTTCACAGTACGTTAGCTCACAGGGGAGGGAGAGGTAGCTCATGCCACCTGAGCGGATTGTTCTTACTCTTAGTTGTGCTGGCCATGCAATACTGAAGAGGAGACACAGACAACCTCCCTACCCCAGAGATTAAGTTACCCAGATCATGTTCCTAATACCATCTGAGATGCCACAGGGTATCCTTTCTGGCCTCCAGTCACATTTCCAAAAGAGTGCGGATCTCACATAGTTCCTGTGTCATATCTGCCATTCCTATGTGAATATCTGAGGTATCCTAGATGTCTCATATGAGACACCTTTATTTATACACAGTACACATCAGTAAAATATGTCAGATGGATCCTAAAACACAAATAAGAAATTGCTTCTCTATCACCTTCTAACTATAGTGAGCTTTTGAGATAGGATATATTTATTATTGTGGTCATGTCAAAAACATCCCAATCAGGAGAGTATTATAGTGACTGCTGTGCAAACACATAGGAAGGCACAGACGCAGGCTACTGAAGTCTCAGGGAGTGTTTATGCTATGCATAAGTGTCATTCCAGAAACAGTGTAGCCACACCAGTGCTACTCTGGGTCCAAAATAACTAACTATTCTGATAGATGGAGTTTATTAGCTTGGCACAGTGCTAGTCTAATAGTTATACTCCTTTGGAAATCAGAGCTAGCATCTCCACATAACGCCTGCTTAAAGGTAGATTTTGTCTCTTTTGCACTGTGCCACAAAGTGCAAAACAAACCTGCCCTACAAAATAAAAGGGTGCAAGAATGTCTACAGTGCAGCTGACTGTATTTCCAGGCTGATACCTCATTCATTTGGAAATGGTATGTAAATACTGAAACCCCTGAGACAGCTAAAGAAATACCTAAAATTCCATTAATTCTTTAGCAGATGAAGAACTAGCATGAAGACAGACTTCACCAATTTGAAGGAGTTTTGACACTTCTATCTCAATGATATTTATCCTGAGTTTCTCACACATCTCAACGCTGCTGTTTAGATACAGGCACAGAAGTAACCATTTTCAGAACAAATCACTTTTCTCTTCTTTCTTTCTCTCCCCCAGTTTTTCCTTTCTGACAAGCTGCCTCTACTTCACTTCTTTTTACAGCATTTGCCTAGTAATCTATCAGTTACCTAAATCTGTTAGGTTGTTGTTTGCTGATGAAGTCTCAACAATCTTGTCTAATCTAGTGACTAGGTCAGTAAGGTTGTGTGTCCTGGGGACCTTGGGAACGGTATGGAGGTGACCTCTGACACTCATCAAAGGCTCAGCGGCACTGTTTGTCTCCTATCAGTTTAATCAGCTGGCTCATTCCTGTTCCTTCACCACTCATGACATTACTTGTATCTCTCACTGTCTGCCTTTCAGACTCTACAACCTTGCTTACACACTGCTTCTTCACACTGAGTTTGGCTTACATGTACAGGTCTCACGCAATGTACAATTAATTCTCTATATGACTCATATTTTACAAATAAGAAGCTTTCCTTGATTTCAGAGACACAGAGGTCACTATTATTCCAGAATCTTTTGTGGCAGTTTAAGGTAATGCTTGAATTGTAAAATCCATTACTTTGTTTATTGCTTTCCAAGAATTAGAGTTTTCTTTTTTTAAAGAAACAAACCCAAATAAGTATCCATGACAAAGTAAAGAAAAACACACAGAAAATGCTACAGGAATCTTTTCACTCTTACTAGTACAAATAAAAGCAAAGGAAATTTTCATTTTTCAAAGTGTTACTCAATTTTTAAAAACATTAAATTCCTGTAAAATTTATTTCCAACCTTTTCTGTAGCATATAAGGTGGAGATTTATCAGTGAAGCTAAAGAAGCTGTCATAAGTCTCTTATTGCTCTCTGGTTACTTCCACATACAGGTAACATGTGCTCTGTGTTACTTGATGCAGGAGTGGCTGCATGGCTTCCCCGCTTCAGCCTACACTGAAGCTGCATCTGGGCTTGTCAGTGTATGACACCAAACACCAAAGAAACAAAGGCTGAAAAAACATTCAAAATGTGACAGCACTACCCCTTAAAGTTTACTGGGGGGGTTGTGTAGTTGTGCAGGAAACCTTCTCCTCTGCAATTTTTCAGCTAGATTACAATGTAAAGATACTCTTATATAATGGATTATTTCATTTCATCCAACAGTAAATCTCCTATGAGCCATCTGAATATAAAGATTGATTGAGAAATAACCTTTCCTCAAAGGTGCATGAAGCAGAACCAAGGCTGGTGTGGGAGTTGGTGTGCCCCACATTTAGCATCTCTACTACTACTACCAAAGGAGCCGACCTGCAGAACACCACAGTCTGTCCTGAGAGCCCGACATCCACACTGCAGGCGTTTCAGCAGGTTTGCTTCACACAGCTCTAGCCGCACAGACTGATCTGGTCCCATGGGTTGAATGTACATTAGGAGGCTGAACTCCTGGACTGCATCTGCCAGTTTACTTTCACCCAAGAGGAAGCCAGTCACACTTTCTGAGACCCTGAACTAAAGTACTGTAAGTGGGGACAACACAGAGATTTATTTCAAGGGTGCTCTCTTAACTAAAATGCTAATGTAAATGTACCCGGTATCTGTCACAAACTACATGAATGAACCTGCCTTAGAGAACAGGATAGACTAAAAGATCTTTTAAAAACCTCTTCCATCCCTACTGTCGTACGATTATTTCATTTGCTTTCCCACTTGTTTCTACCTGTGAAATCCAATCTAACCACTAACACTGCAGTCTCTCTGATAAAGCAGCTTGTTTTTCTGTCAGATACAGGATAAAGTATTGAGTTCTTCTGTGTTTCAGTCACACAAGTGAAGAACAACTTGGAAATGGAATAACAGAGGTACCAAGTGAATTTTGGATCAGAAAGTGGCCTCTCCAACTACTGTTCCTCAGATGCCAAGAGGCATCCCACAATACATCACAAAAACCACACACAATATAATGCAACTCCAAGCAGTACCAGCCAGGCTCAGATACCTCATTTGCAATGAAAAGATTAAAGCATAATGTTTTGTGGACATCTGCACAAGAGCATGAATGCACTTAACTGGAGCAATATCCATTAAGTTAAAGCAGTGTAAGTTATACCGACAATACATCTCTTTGCAGAGAAGTGCCTAAACTGTCTTATCTAAATATATTTTTGAAACCTGAGAGAGGCAGAAGAACTAAGGCAGTTTACAGTTTTCTGATTCATCTCTGAGTCTCACAAAAGGAGAATGTCTGAAGTAGATCCTGAGATGGATAAATTATGCTGTAAGGTGCAAGAATCAGTCTTGTAATCCTTCCTAAATCAATTTTTTTGCTCACGTTGAGCTTAAAACCAGTCCTGGGAGAACAGGAAGACAAGCAGTCTTTCACCAAAAAAACCCACCCTCTCTCTGTATAAATACTTTAGTGTAGATGTTATATGCCAGGAAACCTTAGCTTTCTGTAATACTTCTCAGAGCTTTTTTTTTTTTTTTCTGCCTAATCTTTACTATTCACTCTAAATTCTTATTTGGCAAGTTACACTAGCAAATCTCATTATTAATTAAATTTGTCTGTCTATTCTGATATGCTTGGAAATTAATATTCTGTTAGCATTAAGTTTTTTCCTTACTAGCTAACATTCCTATTTAAAGAACATGACTTAACATATTCTATAACAACTTAGATAAAGTATATAAAATGCTAATATGAAGGAAGTGTTACTTTGCATTTTTATATTGATGCTTCAGCAAACTATCAAATTGCAATATCTACACTATTACACTGAAATCAACAGCTTTTTAACTTGTATTCATTATGTCCCGGATCTTCAACTGTTGTAGATTAAACAGCTTCTCAACATGTGAGGATCTATCTCTTTTGGTGCAAACTAAGGGTTTTTTCCTGCCTTCTCATTCCCCCCTCTCACCTGATCAGATTTCTGCAAATGAGTTCCAATCTTAGATGCGAATCATCAAAATAACTGATGAATCATAGTCCTTTAAAAACTGGATTGACTCCTTTGAACCTCAGTATGATAAATTCCAACTCTTATTTAATGCTTTTCATCAATATATATCATAATCACTTTTACACAGGAGGAAAGTATCATTATATATTTGGGAAACTAAGGCACAAAACTGATTCCCCGGGTCAATGGCAGAGCCAAGATGTAAACTGGAGTCTACCTTGTCCCATATTCATGCTCCATCCTCTGATTCACTTTATCTCCTTAGGGAAGGAAGGAATGTATATTTATAATATATTGTCACTTAATAATACCCATTGCATCGATGCACCTTGATCATAAGGATATTCTTTAAAAGCTGCCTTAAAAACATCTTTATTTTCTCTATTACTTTTCCAGGAGTAGCTGGGCTGGAAGCAGCTGGTCTTATGCACCTACTGTGTTGTAGAAGTCAACCTTATAGAAGGGATCCTCTGGTGCACAGCTTTAACACTGTGCAAAACAGGTACGGAAAGAGAGTATATCATAGGTAAAAGCAGGAATGCATGGAGATGGGAAAGAAGAAACAAGAACACTGCAAAGTGCAAGTATTCATCTTTCTACATCTGTCCCATTCTCTCCATCAGCACATGAGTAAAGGAATGGAATTCCATGCTATACCTCCTTTTTCACTTTTAGTGCCTTTAAAACAGCAGATGGAAATCAATCAACTCAACTACATCCTTTTTCAGAGAAGTCTCCTCCACCTGCACAACAGGCTGGCCTCAGTTTTAGTTAGTTAGTTAATTACCACACACACACGCAAAGGTACATGCTGTAAGTGTATATACCTCAGTTCATATAATACATTATCTAAAAAGAAACATTAGAATTCAATAGCTTAATTAAGATCATACATAAATACTTTGGTTCTAGCATCCATTGTTTACCTTTTTAACAGACATAGATTTCAATGGATTTTTCCTATAAAACTGTAAACTCTTAAAAAAGGGAAAGGGTTTTAAAAACAAATATTTTGCATTTTTTAGGAGCTTTTCATTTGTGTGGGTATTTTAGTTTTGTTTCTTTTAAAATACACAGTAGAAATGAATGGAATACTTACTGCTGAAGAGCTTTCAAAAGACACTTGTGCTTTTGTGTTTTATTGTCGTAACACGCTAATGCTTCCATAAGGGATTGATGGAGGCTGCAGTCAGGCATAGTATGCTTTTTTAAAAGGACTTCAAATTAAAGAGATGATTCAGTAATGTAATAATTTCTTTTCATGTCCACATTATTGCTGTTCCTCTGTTTATTAGAACATGATCTATATGTCAAGAAGTAATATTTTGTACCAGTACTGCAATACATAAGACTTCATAGAAAGTGCCCTTTGATCCAGATTATATGCCCTTTGTACATTAAAACAATTAACACTGAAGTACTTTATGAAATATGTGAGTAGTTAAGAGTTGTATGGAGTGCCAGAGACACTAAGTCATTAAATGGTGCCATACAGCCTGCACAGAAGTCAGGAACAAATAATGATTTAGAAGTTCCTCCAAAATCACAAGTATGAATTTTAGGGGTTGGCTACTATTTTGTCCAAATATAAGGGAATGGTACACATTCCGTCACTATCTTTGTTTAGTGACCAAATAAAGCTTCTGGAACTAAAATCAGAAGGCCTATGCCTTCTGGGATAGGTTGGGATGATCGGACGGGATGGCTTTGTTAATGCATTGGTAAAATGGAGGATGCTGATAGAGGTGCTGTAAGTATCCAAACCGGTCAATGGCACAGAGGCTGCACAGCCTTCCTGGAGCTGGCTTGTTTGACTGTAGCATCATGGGCTCAGCATTACAGTAACTATGCCGAGCAGGAGATCTGCTTTAAAAACTGTGAATAAACAAAATGGCATGATAAATGAGGAGAAGCAATTTTATTGACACTCTTGGTTTTGGGTTCTGTGTCAGCTATTTTCTAAATGAACCCTGGCTCCATAAAGAGGGCCAGATCTGTGAAAGTAGCTTCAAGGGCTGTCTGGTTAGAAATGGGCCAAAGACACTAATCCTGTTTTTAAGCATTTGCCTATGACAGTTATACAGTTGGATTTTTAAGAAAAATGGGAGAAAATGTAACAGCAACCAGAACACTCCTGTTTGAAGCAGGCAGAGTTGGAGTCAGGAAGCTGAAACTGAGATTCAGAATCCTCCATCACAAGTTTTCCTCCATTTATGAGACTGGAGATTAATTTGAGTTAAAAACTCCAGACCATAATTCTTCTCAGTCACCAGAAAGCAGTACCAGCTAGAATTTTGGAAGTTCGTTTTTATCTAATCTAATGTACTCTTTGCAAGTAGATACACAGATAAATTCTGTTTATCAAGGGCTAAAAAAGAATCAATTTGTTTCACAGAGACTAAGTTTATTGCTTGCTCTACTAGCATTATTTTGGAGTAAATGTCAGCCACACCAGCTAATAACTACAGCAAATACTAATGCTTGGGATATGGGGGAGGGGGGAGAGAATCAGAGAATGTTAAAGTCATCTAATTAAATTTCTAATCCAGGTTTACATAATTAAGCAATAATGACTATGGGGAAGGGCACTTCCTGGCAGTTAATGACTGGCTGGAGGATTTGAAGGCTTGAGGTAAAGCCAAGGGTTTTTAACACTGTCAGTCATTAATTACCAGGAAATGCCCAACTCAGGAGGTTATTACTGCTGTTATAAACCAAGAATAGAAAAATATAAAGAAAAAAGACAGTAATTACCTTTTTAAAGTGTTGAAAGCCGAGCACTGAACTGCCTGTCACTATGGAGACAGAGTTTTATTTATAGCACTGGTCCTTTGCTAGCATTTAAAGACTGCCCCAGTACCCAGAGGAGGACAGGAGTCAGTTCTCAGGCTTCCATTACGTATATAATTGGTAATTTAGAACATCAGCTCTGTGCCACGGGCCACATAACATCTGCAGACATCAAGAGTATTACAAAACTTTACAACACTGATTACAAAATACTGGCAGCCACTCAAAACATTTTATAGTTACACATACCTTCGGAAAGCATTTCCAGTAGTTCCTGCTTTGATCTGCAGAGTGTGTGTCTCTAAATAGGATCCTTGTAATGTCACATTGTGCTGTTTCCTAGAAATTAAGTACTTAGGGACCTGATCTTTAAAACTGATTAATGCCATAGGCCTACTCAGCCAGACTGTGATCGCTAACCAATTTTACGATTGCATAACTCCATTGATTTCATTGGAACCGCTTCTGATTTACTCCAGACAATATAAAGAAGGAATTCAACCCATGGTGTGTAACAAATGCAAAACCCCAAACCTCCTTCATACCTTCTTTCAAACCTCTGAAAGAAATTATTCAATAGCTGATGCCTAAAGCAGCTAAAAATAAAAGTAACTTTGTTCCTTTTAATGTTCTTTGCCTAGAAGATTCTGCTGCTTTTAATGGGATACAGTATTTGAAATTTGACCAGTGCTTCAATGAACACATTCATCTAAATGAATTGGTAAAAAAACTTAAATTCTACCACTTGACTAATTTGGAACAATAATAAAAAAAAGCCAATAAAAGACTTAGGTATCTAAATCAGGATTGAAGCAGGACTAAGGTGGCTGTAGATAAAGTGTCAGCCCCCCCCAAAATTATTGCTGCATTTTGATATCCTGAGGATATCTAAATTCACTGATTATCTCTGTCATATTTGTAAATGCTGATTCTGTGCACATACAGGGCCTGATCTGTTAGATATTCTTACAGCAGATGTACAGACATCAATATATTAATTTCATTTTAAAACATAACAGGATGAAGATAGCTGGTTGCTGCTCCCACCCCTCCTCCTCTCTCTATTCCACCTTATGAAGCAGCCTAGTAGTACCAGTCCTCAGCCAGGAATACAAGGACTGTATAATGTGCAATACTGAACCTTGGTCTCGCTAATCCACACTGAGTGCCCAAACCATTATTTCAGGGTGAGGATTCCTTTTGTGCTCAAGTGCTAGCCCTGTTAGTCTTGCATTCTTTGCTGATTGCAGCAGAGAACAACAGTGGTACTTCTATTTCCTCATCTGACCACATTTTAAAACACAAGACTGAGCTCTCTGAAACAGAACAAGCCCCTTATCTCAGCACTGATTTCTGGACTGTGAGTTTTCAGTAGATAGAATCATCTCTCTATAGATCCAAGCACAGAGGCATTTAAGCTTCAGAGAAGGGTGAGAATAGTGTCTTCCTTTTCTTCTCTCTTATCCCTCACCTCACAGTTTTCCTTTACTGTAGCATTAACTCAAAGCCTGGTCCACACAACTGACTGTGGGCAGCATGAACTTGCTTTGTCTGTTCTTCGAGATGGCTGGCTTTGAGCCAGATGCTGTCTAGAAGGTATTAGTTCAAGCCCTGTGCCATGCTGATGTGTCTGTGCAGCTCCTGGATTGGAGCAGCATGTATCAGCCAGTGTTGAGAATGTACACGTCTAAGACTGACTATGTAACATATCCTCAGTGTGATGACTGGAGCAAATTCAGAGGTGACTAACTCTCTCCAGAGGCTTTACAGGCAGCTTACGTGCCGAGTACAAGAAATCTAGACTCCATCCTGGGGGACAAACACCTAAAATTTAGAGGCTGCAAAGTCCTCATTAGATGTAGGTGACACCAAGTGCCAGTAAACTCTCCTGTACTTTTCAACCTACTCATTAAGTGAACTGTTCAAGACAGGTCCTGCTGCATCTTCACTGTAAACCACAATCCCTCAAAAGCTGGGCAATTTCTTCCCAATTTACTGCCTTAGACTTGCCAAATTCATGATTTTACTCAGAGCTGACATTTCTTCTGTTCTGGTGCACGAGCCAAGGATGTGCTGGGTGATGTCCAGGAGAGGTACCTGTCACAACAGATACAATGATGTAGCAGAAGCCTCAGCAATGTGCTGTAGTGAGGAATGTGCTTCGTGATGGGGTTCTGTTTTGAACAAGATGCCGTGGCTGTTCTCCTGCTCAGTGATCTCACACACCAGACACAGCTGGCTGGCAGATGTGGCCATCAACCTTATCTGGTATAAGAAGTCATAGAGTAGTGAAGAGGTTGTGGTGCTGCTCTGCAAATGCATAAGATACAGGCCTAGATGAGGAAAAGAGGGAAGTGAAGATAGGGCCGGTGGACTAATTCCCATGAGAACTGGAAGCCTGCATTTGCAGGAGAGGGGAAAGAAAGGGTGATCTTTTTCTTTAGGTCAACATAAACTCTTGGCCTTTGGGTCACAGTGTCAAATTTTTCTTTTACATTATTAAATCATGATAGCTTCCAGACTTCTTGTTGCAGTATAATCCATACAAAAATTTCTCTTTTTTCTTATAGAGCATGTAACAGAACTATACTGTACCATACCACAGTTTTATCTTCAATCGTTCATATCTCTACTATATCCTTTCCTCTTGACTAGAAAGAAAAGGTTTATCCTACACATAAATATCTAAAATGCTTCTGTATGATCATCTTCCTGACTGTTGTTTTGATTGTTTCATTCTGGATTGTCTCACTGTCCCCTTCTTCTCTGTGTCATAAAATACAGGAAGTGAAATATAGCTAGTGTATTGGAATAGACTCATATTCTTGCAAACACTGCTACACAGACTTCTTGGTAGACGTATTTAGGAATACAGCATTGCTATAGAATTTATTGTGCAGAAAAATGAGAACCACCTAGTGAATTCACTAAAATCACTAGTCAGCAATGTGTTTTTACTTTTTTACAATTTCAATACTTATTCTAATGACAAAACACACTTGTGAATACTATAAAGCATTTAAGGAGCTCACAGCCAAAAGCAGTAAGGCTGCAGCCATATGTATCCTTTCATAAGAAACAGGAAGTAAAAACTGGACTTGGCGTTTACCCACTAGAATCAGGAATGTCAGACTGTCAACAATGATCCCACACTCTTTGCAGATTCCAGATCCCCCAGCACACATCAGGTAGTCTGTTTCACGTCCTTATGGAAAAATTCTGCAAAAAGACAGCAGGATTATTAGTTTTTATACTTATTTAGATTAGTCTAATTCATCTGCTTAGATTGGAGAAGCAAAAGTAAAGATAGTTACTTTCAAGGGAGGATATAAGATAAGCCCAAACCAGTATGGAAAACTTTGAAGGATGATTAAAACAAAAGCTGCTTATTTACAGACACAGGCAAAAATTTGTAATTGAGCTCTTCTCTGCTTTGCAGGCTTAGGGATTGGTAATACAAGGCTCCTCTGCATTCTAGTTTTGAACAAGCAAACAGTTAGATACATGTTTGAGTTCAGCAAGAGTGACTATCAGATGGGGTTTGAGTCCTTTGTACCCATTAAAGCACTCACCAAATCCAAATAACTTTCTAACCCTGGAGATTATTACAGATTCTCTGTTGTTGTAGTAACTCTTAAAAAAATTAACAACAAATTAAGGAAGTAAAAATAGCAGCTCAGAAGGAAGCTAGTATTGTACTGTTTATGACACTTGCTTACTCTATGGCATAATTTATAGGGGAAACAATAAAAGCAAATTTGCAAAACCTGATTAATTCAGGATCTCCTGTATAAAGCTACAGCACATTGTCCCACAGCCTCAGGGTCAACATGTTTCTCAATACTTATGACAAAATTTACTATTTTACAGCTAACTGGATGTCCCTAATGAACTTTTTAAATAAAGATAATTATGATAACAGTAAGGATAGCTGTATAGAGCAGTAGAGATCATTGTCATGCTTCAGTCAATAGCCAGAAATATGTTGTCTTCTTCTCCAAAGCTATAAGCCGATTACTTATGAATGGAAGAATATTCAACTTTCATGTGGGCTTCTTGTATTAATAAGCTTTTTCATCAGGAAATTCCAGCAGTTCTTGGGCCCTAAATACAATCATTACAGACAGAGTGAGTGGGGATATAATGATAGCTATTGTAGCCTGTATGTTATCAACATGTTATAGTAAAAACTAAAGTATTTCCACAATCAAAACATTTAATATTTTTATTCAAGAACTGCCAAAATGATACATTTCAGTATTTTCAGACTTTCAGTATTTTCTTTTCTCAGAACAATTATTAGATAAACACAGTTTTGTAAGAGTTTCACTCTGACAAGTATATTACATACAAATGTGAATTAACATTTTAAATTTTCATTTAAAAAAATAGTAAGTGTTTTTAGCAAAAAGGGAATTTTTTTAATGTTCCCTTTTAAGAAGGAGATCCTTTCATATTGAATTTTATTTTTTCCACATCTTTCCAATTGAAAGAAAGAGATATTTTTAATGAGATATTTTTCCATCAAAGTGAACCTCTTTCAGATATATCTTTGAGTTCAAAACACATAAAATATTTGCCTAATCCACTATGTTTTACTGAAAATTTTTATGTGGTTGAAAAGACATCTTCTCTTTGAAAACAAAAACAAAAAACCTTTCTATGGTAGATCTCCAAATTATAGTTCAGCACTAAATTAAAGAATATCAATAGTACTGAAAATTTTTTAAATGTGTGATAAAAGAACAGACTCAAAACTAAGATCTTACTTGGAATTTCTAAATTGTACCTTGGGTAAAAAATTAACTCACCAGCTGAGTATTAGACATCAGGAAGCCAACAACAGAATAACACAGAGTGAGAGAATGGATATCCATTATTGTTTTCCAGCAGTGTAATGAACAAACACAGAAAGACACCAATTTAAATGATACAGTGGTTCTAGGTTGAACTTTCCTGCTGTTTAGATCCCTTCGTATTTCATTGTGGGGGACTACCACTAGACCAGAAAGTCAAATGGACCTTAAGACAAAAAAGGAAAGATCTGTACCAGTCATGAACAGAGTAACATAAACCCGCAATTGAGTGTGCTGATCAAGAGAGTGATCTGTAACATGGACCATATTTATAGTAAGATCAGGACACATAACCATTCCCCAGGCTAGAAGAGATTTCCTACAGGAAGTAAGAGAAATGATACTGATGCTGAAGTACAAGTATGGTAAACTGAAAGGCCAGTGAAAGAATCCAGTGGGCTTTGGAACCAATCTCCAATATCTAAATGGAGCCCAAATTACTTCATGCACATCTCACATTCAGTTTGAGAGGTCAATGCACTGATCAGTTGTGCTCTCTCTTCTGCTTGTGCTGCTTAACACTGCAGAAGGATCACTTTTCACAGCTGCAAATGCTGTAATGAAGTTCAGTAAAATTGTCAGAGCTTTCAAGAAAGCTCTGACTCACTCACATTGGGATCTTCCGTGATATGGCAAGGCTTTTTTATAATCTCAATATTCTTCTGTCCCACTAGTTGTCTGAAGTCTGTTTTGTGTCTCAACCCACAAGCCCAACAGCTTTGGAAAGGAACTCCCAAATGAAAAAGAGAATTTTGAAATATGCAAAATGCTCTTTGAGCAGGAAAATGTACTCAGGGCCAAAACATGGTCTGACATGATGCATCCAGTACAAAAGACCTGGGTAAGAAGTGATCATGTTTGTGTTTAATTGGAAACATCCAGCATAAAGAGGTTATACACCTAACATTAAAAAATCACTCTTCCAGGTGCAACATTAAGTATAATAAAGTAAATTGTAGTTAGTGACTCACAAAAATCCTCTTACCAGGTCATTTCTACCAGTATTCTTGGCCAAGTTACTAAATGAACAGCGGCAGGCAGGATTTGATAGTATGAACTCAGGTTTTCTCAGAGAACAACTTCATTAAGGATTAAACCCATTTTTTCTGCACAAGTGGCTGGTCTTAATGATTTTGTCTTTTCATCAAATGATAACCATGCCCAAAGTATCTCCAATCAAATGCTGGTCGGTATTCCAAATATCTGTTTAAATTATCACTTTGCACCCTCACAAAAGAAACAAAGAACCCAAGCAAACAAAGCAAAAACAAAACAGAAGTTGGACTATGATTCTCAGTACCTCTCATCTCTGGATACTACCTAAAGACAGACTAATATCTGCTGCTTTTCCACGCCTTTCTTGTGGAGGCTTCTTACTCCTAGATTCTGCAAGTCTTCACAGGATGCAGGAATTTCAAAGAAGAATGTTGCTCACATAGCTGAATGCTTCCTTCTGAACATATGCATGCTCAGCGCAGAGCCCAGAGGAGATACCATTACCAACACCAACATAGCCTTAGCACCATGTGAAACTAGGATGAAACTCATGAGGAAACACAGGCCATCATTTCAGTCATGTGAAGCTGGTGAAAGCCTGCAGTGAGAACAGCATTGCTGCTACCACTGCTATTCTCACTGCGGAGCGTCCTTTCCTTTCCTTACCCTGGCAGTTCATTTCCATGCCTTCGTCATTCCTTCCACGGTGCCAGCACAAGATTCTGTACAGCTGAATGACTCAGAGTGGGGAACTGATCCAACTGAAAACTCTTTTTTCCTGGCTGTGTTACTTCTAGTTTCTATCGATTCTGGTTACTGTGTAGCCACAAGAAAACCTGTACCGGCAAAAGGAAGGGCCCAGCAAAAAGGAAGAAACAAGTACCACTCACTGGAAGTGCTGGTTTATAGTAACTGAAAGCAATACCATGGAGCTAGGGAAGTAAGGGCTATTCCCAACTATAAACCTAACATGCTGTGTGGTGCCAGGCAAGTTGCTTCAATTTGCTCTTCCCAAATTCAGACTAGACTACAAGTTCTTCAAAGCAAAAATGTTTTGTTTATTGTGTACTCAAGTAATGAATTCCTACTCTAGGTTGGGGGACTGTGGTAATATAAAGAGATAAATATAATGATTTCTGAGAGCAGTGAGAGTTTACCTAAGGAATTCACCTTAGCTAATGGAAATGCAAAGCAATCCTCACCTCATGCAACACTGCCCTATACTGAAAACTATAGAACATGATATTCTGTTCATCAATAAGATCAAATTTCATCATGAAGTCAAGAAACTGATGTGGGAGACAATTGTCTGATAAAGGAATTTGCATTATATACCAACTCTCTAAAATTAACCTTACATTTGGCATTTGAAATGCTACAGGATTGTTTTTCTTGTTCAGAAGCTAAAATCATCTGAACATTTTTATGTGCATTTTAATTTTTAGGCTATCTGGGCATATATTTAGTCATAAAAATGACTAAAAGTGCCATTTGATGTGACTTGGGAGGAAGAGGGAGGTATAATCTTCAGAGTATTTTTAAAAACTTTATGTCAGTACATCAGAGCAATGTGAATGGATTATACCCCAGACAAGGAAGTTATTCCACAAATGAAGAAATGTTAACAAGGGGTTCCTAGTATCCACTGTGGATCCTCTCTGGCACTTCATCATCGCAGAGTCTTCAGTGGGGCTGTTAGCGCTTAAGGCTTCACTTCTGCACAAAGACCTTTTTCTGGGTCTATGTTTCTGCTTCTCTCTCCTACAAACAAGGCTGATGGAGAAACGTTCTGAGAGACAATCTTCTGCCAGGAAATGTGCTAGGTATCTATTCTAGCTCTTTTTCCATACCATTCTGGTTCCTGCTGTACCTTTTGCAGAAGGGAGAAACTCTGCTTATAAGTCAGTGGTTACCCCGGTGATGGAGACACAGTGTGACCAGTATCCCTACCCTCACTTCTACTGCTGGAGCTAAGCAGAGACAGCATTAGTGGGAAACACTGCTGTAGAACAAGCCAACAAGAGAAAACACTATTTTCTCACCTTCGCTATTTTAAATTAGTAACAACAGTGCTGAACTTGATGTAAAGTCCACACACAAGAGAAGATTCCTTTCATCGGGAACCCTTTAGGCTATACTTTTCATTCCATATGCAAGTGCTGGTGCTTTTTAAAAATCATTTTTGCTTTGCTAGTGTCCCAGTAGGAGTTTAAGAAGTCAGTTGCAGCCAATTGTACTTTCTCCTCTCTCTCAAAAGGGGATAAAGCTTTCAAACAATTTGAATAAACTGTGATTACATCTTCATTTGTCAGTAATGGGATTACCACGCTGATAAAGAGACTTCAGACAAACATACATGTTTAAGATTGGTGTAAATTACCCAAGAGGGTCGGGAAAATCCTTTGGGCTCCTTATGGCCCACCCCTCCCTCCTTGAAAGCTGGCTGGCACCAAGAGCCCTGAATAGGCTGGGACCAGCTGACCACTCCCTGCTGGGGGTTGTAGCTGTTTTCCTGTGCACATGCTCACTGAACTGGAAAACACAATTATACACATCCAAGCTGGCAGTTAGTTTTTTGACTATAGTTAACAAGCTGAAGATTTTTCAACTAATTGATTTTATCTCTGGATGAAGAAGATGTCATAAATCTTAGTCAGCTAATAATGATTAAGAGATAAAGGCAACTTGAGAAAAATATAAGCACTGTTGTTGTTAAATGCCATTGGACTCCATGGTGAGATAATCTTTTTAACATGGCGACCCATCCCACATACAAAATGTTTGTCCAAAGATCCATTTGTGAAGGAGAACAAATGCGGAAATCTGAAAGCAAGCAGGAAAGATATGAGTGAGAAATGAAATGCAAATTCAAATCCTGTTAGGGCTGAAGAAAAAGAAAGGGTTGAAAATAATCCCACTTTGAGTCTTTATAATGAATTGCATATTACAATACAGAGGGTTTGCTAACAATGATTCTAAACCTCTCTAGAGAGCAAGCATAGGGACTAGTTAACTCTATAGCAGTCTTTAATTTTATGAGGTCTTGATTCTGCCATCCATATACCTTTTCAGTGGTATTTACTTGTACTGGCATCAGTGGGATTCCTTGTTTGGTTAAACACTACCCAAAAATGTATGGGCTGCAAGCTGGGTGTTTATATAGGAAACTGAGAAATATAATTTGAGCATGTGGGCTAATCTAGTGGGGAATAACTTCACTGAAGTGAACTGAATTACATCAGAATTACATATGCAAAGCTCATGAAAAAAAGAAAAGAAAGAAATACGGCTTAGACAATTGATATATATGATACACGGTCCTAAGTAGCTAGCCAAAAAATATGTTGTGGTAAGATTGGTCAAAGATTTGCTAATGGCACTTTTTTACATCTGACATCTTATCTTGGGTATATTACAACAGTTTGTGGGAATTCATGGATTTAGTCAAAATTTCCTGCAAGAATGAAGCATTGCAGGATATAATAAACTTTTCATTAAGTTGCAGTATTTAAAGAATGTTTCATTCTGGAGAAAAGAAAATCAGAGATCAACTTTTTCACTCAACATTTCAGACTCTTCTAGAGGATGGAATTCCATTACTCGACCTCACATTCAAAAGCACAATATAGTTATAGATTTAATGGACTAAATGTGTAAGACCTAAAACTAGATTTTGCTAGTTAGAAAAACTAGCCTTTTTAAAGGCTTAGTTCAAAAACTGCAATGAATGTATGCATAAGAAACAAAGGAGTGGCATCCATTATCTCTTGCTCCCAAGATGATGGTTATAACCTTAATTTGGACATTAGCTTGGACTTGCCGTAATTTAAACCCTGTTGCTGCTGAGCATTCTTCATTTCCAATGAACTGAATGTCTTTTGGGGAGCATATTTGAAATGTTGATAGAGGAGACTATATTTTAAGAAAAAAAGAGGGGTTAATATTGCGACTGTTTCAGTGTTTATTATTGAGGAAAAGGATACCCATCAAGCCAGGAGGTAAGCAAAACTAAATAAAGGGAAGACTTTGTGACAAAGATACCAATATCTGTCAAAACAGGTTTCAAAAACTAGCTAGAATAAATAATGAGGAGTAGCATGAGTAAAATAAATCTCTTAAGTCTGTCCTGGGGATTTCTTTAATTGTTGCCACCCATCAGCTTCCCCATGACCCTGCCAGAAGAAGGAGGTTTTGAGGAGCTGGTGGCTTTATGGAGTAGTTCAATGTGTTCTGTGCATAAATGATGGCACGGAAGAAAAAAAATAGATGACAAACACATGAAATACTGAGGTAGGTTGAGTTGCCTACAGCACTGAAAAGGTGAAGATCATAAAACAGAGTAGGAAAGTTGCATGTAACACAACGGAGGAGAAGAAAGATTCAAAGAGAGAGTTAATGGGGTCAGAGTGACATGGTAAATATCTTCACAGTTACAAAGAAAGTAACCGGACAGACGTGAGCATGATGTGGGCATCAAGGAAACCATAGATGAGGAGTTTACAGTTAAGTTCTTTCAGTTGACTCTGGAAGAAGAAAAGTCAAGAATTCAGAGAAAGCAAGATTGCAAGGTTTTGATACAACTTTTGAAAAAGTGAAATCAAGAATAGCTTTCCAGAAAGGAAGTGGAATCACAGATGACACCTATTTTTATAGTGACAGGGATATTACAGTAGTCACCATCTATAACAAAAATGGAGGAGAAAAATCTTGACAATCTGACAAGTATTAACAATTTGACAAGTGACAGATTGACAGGTTTTAAGTATATTATATTTAAATGGACAGATAAATAGGCTTAGCATAGATGAAAGGCAATAGAAGATAAAAGTGAAAGGTAACAGACACAAAGACAGATTTTTGAGTCTTTACAACAGGAGGGGTAGTAGAAGCCACATAAGAGGAGGAGGTTGTGGAAACAAAAGGTTGAGAGAAAGGGAAAAAGAACTCTGGGGGGATGGTAGAAAGGGGAAAGGGAAAATAAACAACCTATAAAAGAGTCTTGCAGAAGTCAGAAGAGTAGGAAGGGACAGAATAGAGATGGGACTTAGTCATAAGTAGTGAGTCTGACAGAAAAGTAATGGAAGGGTGTTGTCTGTGGATCAGTGAGAAGGTGAGAGCCAAGCAAACAGTGGGTTGGCAGGAAAATTCATTAGCAAGTGTTCAATAACACAAGTCAAGCTGTAAAATAAGGCAATAAAACCATTGCAAATATTACCAAGCAACAGAGTAACAAGGCAGTGAGCTAATGAGAGTCAGTAGGTGCAAGAAGCAAGAAGGCTTCTTGGACAGTGAAATTTAGAGCTCAGGAGCTGTTCGAATTATGTCAGAACATGTAGGTGCCAGAAGTGATCCAAAGTTGTCATGTAAAAAGAGGGTGGTTTCCTCCCGAAAACTTTCTTTTCTCTCCCACTGGTAGTCCTGTCTGATATCTGCCTTTGATTCTCAGCACTAAAATATGGCATCTTGGTCAAAGACCTGAAAGAAATCTCCCTTGCTATTCGAGCCATTCTTTTCCCCTTCACCTCCCCCTTCCTCATCTATTCCATAACAAGAGAAAAGCCAAAGGAAATATTAATCTGATGATTACTGAATCCAATACATACATGTTCTAAAATCAGGATCCATCTGCCTACAGTGTTCTCCCATTAGCTACATCTCATTTAAATAGTCTGTATCACTTCTTAATAGTTTTCTCCCCTTCCCATTGGGCACTTCCTTTCCCATTGACAATTGCACAATATCCCTCTGGAAAATTCACCAATCACTTGCTGGAGAATTAACCAGCTTTTTGAAGACGGTAGTTCAAGGTGCACTGTTTTATAGGAGTAGTTAATCACAAATCGCCATGGTGTCATGTTAGAAGAGACACCAAGAACATCAACTATAGAGGGTAATTCATTTAGGCATCTCTCCAGTGGCCTAAGCTTCATAGATGCTGAACACCCAGCAACTTCTTCATAAATTTAATAACTTAAATAAGTTATTAGGAGCTGCTGAACACTCCAGTCTTCTGGAAATTCTATCCAAAGGAAAAGGACCAACCTAAGAGAGTTAAAAGCCTAAACTCATGGTTTTCAATTAGACTTATACTCCTAATTCTTTTGTGTACTTTTAAAAATCCTATTCATGGAACACTTTGATAAGAAATTTGGCCCTGATCCTCAGATGTATTTATTTGATGAGTTCTCATGCTTTCAAAGGGAGTTAGGCACATAAAACAATTTTAGAGGATTAGGCACTTGGTATATGTGAGTAGCCAAATCAAAGTTACACCAAGCTTTACTGGAAAAACAGAGACTTTAAAACACGAGAGCTGATAGAAATCACAGCAAGTAGTAGTAACATACTTTATATGAAACTGCACTTAATAACCAGACACTGTAACAGCTGCCATTTCTGGGTAATGTGAAAGTGTAACATCAAAGCATCAAACACTATGTTCATTGTAGAAAGGGATGCATCAAAAAGAAAAGCTTGTAAATACTTTATCAAGCACTTAAGCTGGGAACAACTGCACACTGGCTATCCAAAAGTAGAAGGAAATCTCACAAGCATTTCTGAATGTAAATTGGAAATGGCAGGCATGGCCACTCAATCAACAGCAGTAACGTAATCTTTGTTTTTTCATACAATTATTTCTCTCAGTCTACAGAGCTCCTCAGACTTCATTGATTCTCTGTGGGGAATGTGATGCTGTTGCTGAAGATGTAAAACACAGGATCTAATCCTGAATTCTCTTATACATGTTTCCAGTGACTTCTATTAAAACTGCTCATATGATCCCTGTTATTGTATATTACAATCTGCAAGTATAGCACTAAATTTCCCATTTAATAGTCACGGAACTGAGGTGCAGGGGGGCTAACTGGTCTGTTTCATATCATAACAAGGAATCTGTGGCACAGCAGGAACCAGTATCCAAGCCTCCAAATCCAAGATAAGTGCTCTAACCCTGTGACACTTAACTCTTCTGTAAAAGCAGGCTGCATGAAGGCAGCAAGCATGCCTTCCATCAGATGGTTAGACATACATCCATTATGTGACCCACATGTTTCTGATTTTGTCACAAGGCAGTTTACAGTGTCACATGAACATATATATTCCTGTCATCAAGCCAAAACCAAGACATAGTTTTGTGCCAGTCCTCCTATCACATGTCGTATGACCATGAATGCCTCCCTGAGATAACCAAAATGTAAACATTTATAACCGAGCATATGCATATCACACAGTCACCCTTCACTTTATGTGAACCACTGCACATACAAAGATGGGCCCAACACATGATGGCGTGCCTGCAGTTTGTTCACAAGATTATCATACTTCTTGGCATGTGTGTGGAACACAATCAAGGAAAACATGTCAGAAAGTAGACTGTTGTAATGTTTAATCATGACTATTGACCCACTTCCTACCCAAGTCTTAGAGGCCTTCAGAAAAGAAGACAGCGAGGAATAAAATACCTACTCCACAGGCTGTGGGATGGCTATCTCTGCCCTATCCATTGAACCACTGCTGTTGCTCTCACTTTGATGAAGTTTCTCTTCATTGATATACATGAACTGAAAACAGAATCAGGATATCTATGACAGAAGAAAAGACTTTCACAAACCTTCAGCTTTAGGAACAAATGTTAAACAAGAATCCAGTTCAGGTTTTCTGTTTGAAATGATACCAAGAGTCCCTCCTGGTTTTGAATTCATAACAAAGAACTTTAATAAGTTTGCCACAAGAAACCCAAAGATGCTTGAAAAAACTTTCTCCTTGGGTCTCCAAGGGAAGTGACTTTCCAAGTAGAATTAGACAACATCCCAGTGACTGGATGTTAGGAATATAGGTAAACAAAGATATAAAAAAAAAGATTTCAGAATGACAGAATATGGTCAGACTTTAGAAACCTATGCACACTTCTCTTAGAGGAGAAGAATAAACAAAGCAAAGTGATCCCAATAGAAGACTGTTAACTACCAGCCAAAAGAGAAGAATGACATTCAGATATCCTTACACCATGAGAATGTAGCCAAGGCTTGTTTGGATCACTAGTTAAAAATATATTTTAGCCTATTGGGTTTCTTTGTTTCCACATCCTTTATAGCAGCTTTGAATTTGTCCCCTAGATATACATACTGCATCACTTGTTTTCGTCTAATTTGTAAACATCAAGGTCAACCTGAGGCCAAGCCTAGATGGTCTATAAGATGTAAATTTGCTTTGGCTAAGAGAATACTTGTGGCTGGGTCATGTGATACTGCCCTTTCCTTTTATTTGGAATCTTTCAGATTAGAGAGCGATGGCCTTAAAAACTCACACAATACTCTGCAAATTAGTCCATCTGTCTATCAGTCATTCAATTGCTTCTGCAGCCCACTGGGGTGATTGTGAAAAAGACAGTGGTCCCCGGGGTGACCTTCAACAAGGAGTTTACGAAATGGGTCTTTCTTTTCATAGGATGTTTGAAAGGAATCAGTACATTTTTTCTAAAATGTTTTACTTCAACTTATAATAAAATTTTCCCTGAAACATTTCTGTGCTTATCAGAGTCAGAGGTAATTTTAAAAATATTCTTGTATCTGCACAAGTACTATACATATGTGACTGCATGAATGGGTTAACATTTCTAACTCTATTACATATGAATCTATGTATTTCTCTGGAAGCATATTAAGGTTTATAGGATGAAAGGCAGATCCAAATCCATAAACTATTTATACAAGGACAAGCTGAACAACTGTGGTCAAATAAAATATAAAGAAAATATCACAGCTAGAAATCATTTCTGAGAAATAAATCATAGAATTGGAAGAAAGTTTAACTTCAGATGTTTTGGCTTTATTGACCAGCTCCGTAATGTGGAATGTTTCAACACACTACTAAAACTGCCCCTTCACAATGGGGGTAGAACACACTGATTTGCATCTTTTGGATCCAGACTGGCTTTAGGCTTCCAAATATGTTTTCCCACCCTCATATGACTCCCTGTTGTAAAACGTTATGCCAGTGAAAAGAAAAACAGAATATGAATCAGAGTTCACATTTTGAACATTGAGTAATGGTGATTAAACTTATCTAGACTCAGTTATTGCCTGCTTAAAAAATAATGTATCAAATGCCATTCAAACCTTTTTTGAGTTGTCTGCAGAAACCAGGATAAAGACCAAAGCCCTGAAGCTCAGATTTAAACACAGGCTTTGAAATTTATAAAAGAATGACCTTAAACATATTGGGCACCTACAGATCTGATGACTTCAGAGGTCTTGGCTGGGTTTCACAAGAATTTTCCCTCATATCCCTTGCTACCAGTCATTACTAACCTTCTTGCACAAAGCTATCAAACTGTTCCATGATACTCATAAGCTCACATTTCTTATTTTTCTTGTAATTTGATAGGTATCAAATTTAATTTTGATAAAGTTTTGGTGACCAACTTCCCTTCACTTTAAACAGTTGAAAAATGTGACTAAGCTCATTTTTAGAATCAGGGAGCTGAAACTATTGTTATCTGTACCTTAAACATAAGCACAGATCAAAAGCCAAAACAAAGGTACCTGCAAGACATACATGGGATAAATAGAATAATACGAAGATACAGTTTTTAAAAGGTGAGAGACACACAGCAGATTGGCCAGAGAATGTGAGAGAAAAGGCAACAAGAAAGCACTAGATGTAAAAACAGAAGCAGTGCAAAAATATGAGAGAATTTTTAAGCCAGAGGCTGGAACAGAGAGACTTGGAGCTATGTGTGAACAATTTACCTCCTCTTTGATTTCTTCTGTGTTTCGGGATACAGGGCTTTGTACACTGTAAATGAGCAGGATTGCATTAGAGATGTCAGATTCAATTATCACTCCCACCCTAAAGAAAACAATTCATGAAGCTCGGCACTTTGGCTAACTACCATTTTTAAAGACAATATTAATACTGATGCTAACCTGATGCTGTATTGATTCTTTATCTGGGAAAGGAATCACAAATTATGTCATGGATGTACCAAAAAAATAGTAGAAAAGTGGTGATTGCATGTTACATTAGAAGGTTGATAAAATATGAGGAGCCTATCTTCTTTTTTCTTTTTTTAATGTACATGTGAGTTTCTACAGCATTTGAATCATATTGTATGAGGAAATTAATTGAAGCCCTGTGATTTCAGCAAGTTGCTGCTAGGATTTTCTTCCCACATAGGAGTGTGATTTTTCACTAATGCATGAAGGAAGAGTAATGTTTCTGAGTTGGGCCAAGCTGTAGAAACTTGACAACTGTAAAGAGTACAGGGGATCTTCCACTTGCTGAGGTGGTCTTCTGGTATCAGTGATGATCACTGGATTGGAGTATGTCTGAACTGAAGCAGAAGATAGCAATGCATTACTTCTATTTCTACACAGAATTGCTTTACAGTTAATCAGGATCACAGGCCATTAAAATATACAAGACATTCTACCAGCTTGGAGTAAAAGGCAATCTTTATACTCACAGCAGAAACTGTTGTCTTCTGGAGTTATGTTCTTGTACTTGGAAAAAGGAAAAAGGTCAAAGGTTAGGCATTAAACAGGATATGTTGCTACTCATTAAACAATTTATCTCAACATTATTGTTCTATCTGCAAGTAATTCATAAAGTAGTTCCTTAATTGGAGGCTAACTGCTACACGTAACCACTGAGTAGGCATGGTTTCAACATTGACATTGGCTTGGCTAGACATCAGTAGAGCTTCAAACCTAAGTTTCCTGGAGAGATGTTCCATAATCAGATGGACTTTCTCTAAAACTAGTTTCAGGAGATAATATACAGGTAGCATGGTAATAATTCATTAATCCCATATATTACTGAGTTGAAATATTTACCACATACCACCACGGTCCCCACTCTTTCCACATACGACCATTAATTTTAGTAAACATTTTTTAAAACAAGAATATGCCATTCACAAGTGATTAACATCTTAATTGACATTAAAATAATAAGTCATTCCATAGGTACCCTTCCATTAAACGAACCCAACATTTTTATTCTCTTTGTAATTAAATGAAAATCCCAAGAGAATTTCACAACATGCATCTCGATCCTGGAAATTCCCTTTTACCGTTCTGGTTTCTTAAAAGATGGTGCCAGGCAAATCGCAGATCATGTGTTTGACATCAGGCTGTGCTATTAGTTGTACTTTATAAGCACTGAATCAATACCAACAATAGTATATTTACAAATGTAAAAAGGACGAGCTGCTAGGTAGCATTGGCCTATATTATGCTGCACAAGATCTGCCAGGAGGCAACACCATTTGACATTCTACAAATGAAAGTAACAAGGTGGAAATTTGGAACAAAAATGGGAAACAAATTCATACTGTTTACTTGAACTGCACTGGTGGTTACTAGACGTCTCTTTTTCATCACAAATTATGTTAGACAGTTTAGCAAGTATCTAGTCATAATAGCATAGTGAGTAAGTCACTGATACAGTCAAAAGAGAAACAGAATAAGATGTTTAACACCTGCTCCTAATAAATTGCTGGAACGTTACCTCTGATGGACTGGTGGAACAGAAATGAAGTCTTAGTCTCTGTTTCACTTTGCAAACATCAGAAGGTTGGAAAAACAAAGTAACACAGAGGAAACAAAGATTTTACATTCTAATTCTCTCTATATAACTGAATACATATTATAATTCAAGGAGTAAAAACACTCAAAATTTAGGAAAAGAAAGAAATAGGGTTGTCTGTAGAGCTTTAACTGAACCTAATTAGGCAAAAGCATTTTAAAAGGGTCATTAATTACACAGTCTCTTGCTATATTTTCTGCAGGAGATCTGCTTCATTCAGCAGATGGATGGTACTTCCTAACTTTTTGTTCAGTATTTCAATACTGTGTTTTATATTTAGGATACACCATTTGAGCTTTTTTATGACTTTTAATTTTTTTTCATCCATATCAATTTAATATTTTTTAAAAATATGTCTGTGAGATGAGGGAATAAGATTAAAAGTTTTCTGCACCTTGTTTCAGACACCTCAAACATTATTTTTCAAAGGACTACTATTATAATATGTCACAGTACTTATGTTCAGATCATAGTGTCCAACAATTATTACATTTCAACTGCATGTCTTCAAATCTTCAGGGGTTAAGACCCCAGAGGTTCAGGTTGAACAGCAAAAAAACCGAGGGCACTGAATTATTGATGCTATTTGGAAGTCTGTTGCAAAGCCTACATTTAAAAGTGGATGTAGGCATTGCCAAGCTGAAAGTTAGGGACTCTTGCCCATGGACATTAACACTTCCAGCATTACCTTGATCCTTGAACAAAGTTAATAAACTACTTGCAAGCAAAGTTGGACACCTAAGAAGGAGATTTACAGCACATGGCGCTAACCAACCAGTAGAAAATGACAGAGTGTAGTTTGTGAAATCTGTCCTAAATTTAAGCATCTGAATTAGATGGCTAGTCAGAGCCTGCTGGACTTGCTGAATAAAAGGTGTATAAGTCATCCCCATATGCCTGAATCATTGGTTGTTCTTTTCTTAGAAAACAAGGGGGAGACTAATACTTACTTTTTATATAATATCGTAACAGCTGGACAGCTTCTTCAGGAAACAGGTAACACGAGGAACAAGGTATTGCTAACTTGAGGTAACAGAAATATAGTATGCCTATCTCACAGTTCTAGGTAAATTTTGCATGAGCACACCTTCTACCTTCTATAGTTCTTGAAGAAGCTGTGAACTATGCAAAAAGGTACATAAAACTTACATGGATAGAGAAAGAGACGATGTAACTCTGTAGCAGTGATGAGGGCATGCTAAAGAGCTGCAAAAAATACTTGGTTCTGGGCCTTTTTCCAGTATTTCCTAATCATTAAGAGGCTACTAATAATTATTAACAATGTTTGAATCAAAGACAGGCTGAGAATAATCTGTCTTGAGTCCCTCAATTCTTGGGAAGTTCCAAGCCATTGGGCATCTGGTGTTTTTGAATAAAAATGGTTGTGGCAGCTGTGTACTGGACAGCTTTGTATTTAACACTTGAACTTATTCTTCGAGCATATTTACTGGATCAAATACTTCAAGACTTAGTGTCAGGATCCAATACTTCAAGACTTAGCATCAGGCTTCTTAATCTGTGAATTCTCAACTAGCTTTAAGCAGGAGATGGCTGAGCTAGGTACCTTAGCATTTAAAACAGTATAGACCCAAACCCCCATGCATTAAAGAAAAACATTAAATGCCTGAGAGGAGCCCGTGGCTGATCGCAGACAGGCCTAAACTCTTTTGCCAAATATTTTTAAGCTTGATAGAGGTGAGGCAACTCTGTCTGAAAACTATGCACCTGTTTCAGTGCTGTGCTATACCCAACTTAATAGACCCCAGAAGACAAAATACATTAGAGATCATACTTCCTTTCTCTAATGTTTTTTTTTTCCAAATATTGAATTGAATGGGTTCAGTAAACTAGCAAAGATAGAGTTAAGCTAGAAGCCTAGTTTCATCAAACATTGTTCAACTGATACACAGCTAAGCAGCAAGTACATTCAAATGTAGAAGTAGAAAGATCTACTTCCTATCATTCTGTGATACTTGGGGGCCAATGTCTGCTCTAAGTATTCCCCATACAGAGTCCAAGGCTGACGCTATCATATGCCCTTAACCTAGACACTTGAGACGTGATGCTACGTAGGAGTTATTGAAAAGACACAAAACAGGAGAAGAGTAGGACCAAGGAGAGCTGAAGTAAAAGACAGACCAAGCTATTACCCTTCTCCAAGTAATATTTCTTGGCTAGTGCGAGATGTTTCTACAAATAGATCATGGTAGAAAATAATTTGTCAACCCAACTTAATATTATCAAGGCTTTTTTGTGGCTCTGTCTTATGTAGCCATCTAAGGAATTAAGCTTCCTTCCCATGGGTGATCTATCTATATTGTCATTCGCAGCACACTGGCTAGATGGACACAGCATGCAAGGGGGGGACAAAGCACTGATTCGGGTCTCTCCTGCCTCACAAATAAAAATCAGTGAGAAACTGCTCCTGCAAAAGAACAGCAACAGATTACAGCCCTCTCTCCTTCTCCTTCTCTGTCAACTTTCCAACAGGAAGGTGTCGAGCATGGATAAAATAACAACCACACAAATTACACAAATTCACACAAATTTGGTCCATGTGAAACAGGCAGGGTTGCAAAGAGGAACAATGCCCTTTGCATATGACTCTTCTGGCAGGAACAGTCTAATCTATAATACTTACCTGACTGAGAATCAGAAAACAAGCTGACACTGAGTTAGCTTTTTCTTTTGCTCTAATGACTGATTTATTTATCCCAATAAGAGCTCTTAATCTCAAGAAAGAGAATTTCTAACAGAAATTATGTCCAACAAATCACAGTCTGGAGGAGCTACTGGTGCAGAGTTGTGTTTGTGTGGGATACCATGAGGAAGTGAAACAACTCTGGGCCAAATACTCTAACCTGAAGAAAGTAAACAAACTGCAGCCAGCAACAGTCTTCTCTCTATGATCAGTCAAATCTCCAGGCTTTTTTGTGGGGTGCAGTACAGAGTTAAGGTCTCTCTTTGTCATCACTCTCATTTGGAGCTTGAAGGAGGGGACAGACATGCTCCCTACGTAGGAACTGAGAATTCCCTCTCTTTCCTGGTGGTATAGGTGAGGATGAATTTTATACGTACGTACACACACACACAAACACACACACACAGAGTCAAGTAAGGCAGTGTCTAACCCAGACATCTTTTTCTCAAGCTTTTTGCAAATAAATATTTGTTTGATAAATGGTGTTGTTTTTGAAAGATGGCAGCTATTTCAAAAGATCAGACAACACCACTGGAAATGTAGAAAACCTGCCTATGTGCAAGTCTGCATCCTACAGGGAGCAAAGACCCCTATGTTAATGCTAACCAAGCAGGTGTAGCATAGTATCACGACATGCAGAGATAGTAGCTTGGATTCTGGAAGTTTCACATAGCCACATTAGTAAGGCACTGCACCTAGCTCAGTACTCTGTTTCCCAGCAAAGCTATTTATCTCAAACACTACATTACGCTATACTGCTTTTAGCCACAGAGCTAGCTCAGCCAGAACTAACTTAGGAGGAAGGGGAAAGAGGGAGGAGGAGATGGAAGCAGCGTCCTGTCACTGCATCAGGCTCCACTGCAGAGCAGGCACAGCCTAAGAAAACTGACTCCACCACTTTCATCCACCGTATTGCATTACATTCCCCTACAGCATTGTATTAAAATGCAAACCTACTAAAAATAAAGTCTCTGTAGTCTTCAATTCATAAATCCAAATTGTACTAGTTAGTGCCCAAAGAAAGCAATCAATCCAAATTCAGCTACTAGAAACATAATTGTGATGGAAATGACACTAAATTCTCCGGAGGTAATAGATGTGTATATAGAATATAGTGCTTCCCACAATTCAAACATTTGGATCTAAACCAGAAGGTTAAAGCTGCCTGAGCATGCAGTTCAAACACTCCAGGAATATATACTCAAATCCCAAGACAAAGTTGACAAGTATGGGCTTATGCTCTTGGTAGAAGATATTTTAAATTACCAGAATGTTATCAGTTAAATAACAGCAGCTGCCATGGTGAAGATATAGTAGGAAATCCCTGTTTCTCAAAATCTCCTGCTTTGGACAAAAAATTTGGGTTATTAGGCCTCATTCCAGACAAAAAGGTATTTTAAAGCCATCAAAAAATCCAGAGGCCAAATATGTAACTGGAAGGCCAATAAATAAGGAACAGTTTTTAAACCACTTATTCAAAGTACTGAGATTTGAAAGGAACTGGACTTAAATAAATAAATAACCATTAATAAATCTTTTTAAATAGTTTTGTTCTCAGGGTTGGATATTTATATATCTCTTTTATCTACAACTTGATTGATGTCTTTAGATATTTCAGAAATAAACATGGCCATGGAAATGTATTTAAAATGTGGTTTACTGTGAACGGCCTCTAAAGTTTAGTGTATTAACAGCTCCCCCAAATCTCTTCCACCTTCCTCGTGTAGAGTAATACCTTCCTGAACTCCAGGACCTTACTGTGTCTCTGTGTTGCAAAATAGAAATGTTAGCAGAATCAAACCATTAACAAATGTATGTCAACATGGTAATAATAGATTCCAGTCGTGCAGAGACTTATGCATGTGCTTAATATCAAGCACATGAGTAACTCCAGGCTAGAAACTGAGCATACAAAAGACCACAGTCCCATTCATTGAACTCCTGTGTACTTATTGACAGGTATCCTTTTGTTCCCCATCTCCCTTCCTCCACAAAAAAAAAAAAAAAAGTAACAGTTCTCCCTTTTATTAGTTTCCTAAATATAAATTTTACATCAGTTAGTGCATTTAGGGTCTTAGACCAAAGAAAATATCTAAAAGCATTTGAATATATTAGACAAATGCAACCTCCCAAATTCTAGATTTTATTAAAATAAATGCATAAATAGATATGTACCCTGACCTTCTACGCTCAATACACAGCAAAAGCAACAATTTAAGAAAACAAAAGCAAAGCAAAGCAAAATAAACAAGCCATTTTCATGTAGGGAAATTCAATGGAAATTCTGCCAACTTCAGACACCGTTTTTCAAGACTACTAAAATCTCATCTTGAAGTCACCTTGCTTTTCTTTGGTATGCATTTGGCATACACCTCTAAGGTGATTTAATAAAGTAGATGATTGCATGCAACCTTTGAGGTGCTATGATGTTGGGCACCACAGGGTGAGCTGAGGACAGTTTCAGTCTTAATTTTTGGGCTTCTATGGGCTTGTCAATAGTCTGTCAGGTTGTTGGGCTTTCCCCCCCTCTCCTCATGCCTGAGTAGAATACAGCACTGTCTGAAGCTAGGAAAATTGTTTATCTCTTTTTATTTAAATAGACAAAGTTTCCCCATGCCACAGTATTTGTTGCCAAGACTCTTGAGTTATGTGCTTAGAGAGTAGAAATACCAGCATAGATCTGAGAGTTTAACTTTCAGTGGGTACAAAAAAAGACTTTGATGTAAAGTGCTTTGGCTTCTTGATTCCCAGCTGCAACAAATCTTTGTTTCATTCTTATATTAAGAAAAAAAAAAAGAGATTATCTACTGTAGAATACCTATTATTTTACTGTTTCATGCCCTGTAAACACTGTTTTCATGCTTGTTGTCTCTTTCTGCGGTAGCAGCTTGTGCTAAATCCTGACCTTTACTTTGTTCCCAAAGTAAAAGTAAACCATTTTACAACTTCAAAGCATACGGCTGGTCTGGACTGGATTGTCAACATCTAAAAGCCAGCTGGCATGAATGCTTACCTGTCTACAGTCTAGCTCCTTCTCAATTAAAGTTTGGATATCAAATTGTGAAATGCAGTTGTTTCTAACATGCAGGTTTTTTCTAAGGATTTATTGCAAGGTGAGAAGCTCCCATACTTTCATTCAGGTATTTTCCGAGGAACACCAGCACCATTGGTACAATATGCATGTTCCTGGTCACAAGGTATGGTAGCTTCCACATGGTTTCATAACTTCCCCTGTCAGACCAAGCTTGCCTCCAACTTCATTGCTGATCATCAAGAACGCTCACTGTCAGCCAAGGCTGGGCTCAAGGGCTGCGATTTGTTTAGATGAAATCTTCTTCTTAATCTCAAGTGTATTTTAAATATATAGTCTGAATTTGTGTGAAGAATAACTATCTTTAGTGAGGCTGAGTGAACGGTATTATCAGAAGAATTCTTTTGTACAAACTGTTTGAGTGGCTTCAGGTATTTAATTTTTAGGAAAAATAAGCCGTCAATCTATCTGTCACTCATTTTACCATTGTCAAACAAAATGTATTCTGTGGCTTGAAAAGTCACTCTAAAACCTCATCCAAAAAGCCTATTTTCTCTACTAAGTCTCAGCTTCAAGCAAAATGGGGCTACCTTTGTGAAGATGCATTTAACGCGTTGCCTGTAAATTCTGCTGTTGTAGAAAGTATAAAATACAAGTCTTCTTTAACAAGCCATACTTTGCTGTTCTTTATTTTCACAATGTTGTTATAAAACAGAGGGCAGGTAAGTGATTCAGCAGAGTTCTATACAAAGTCAGCTGGCCACAGGCACAAGGCTAAGCAGTTCTCCTCTAAAATGGCTAGCAATATCTGGTCATTTTCTAGGAGTGACTGATAGAAGATGATTATCTAGTGGTCCCCAGAGAATGAATAGACTATTATAGTCCAGACTACAGGCAGTCTGATACTTAGTGACATTGGATAGTCTGAGCTATTGTAAGTGAAAGTACGCTTAGCCACTTACACAAGTGATACGTAAATCACAGCAAACGAGAACAGGCCTGGAGAAATCCAGGCACCAAAATCAAATGGGCCTTTCCCCTGTTGCCTCCCTCACATGTAAATCAGCACACCCACTGCACTAGATGCAGCCTCTGCCACCGAAGCCACACTGCAGCAGCTGTGCACCCCAGCCCCACACGGGTGCAATGGCCTGCGCGACATGGGGGTGCGTAGGGGCGAGGGCCACCATCCCCACAAGTGCCTGCCCTCCTGCCCAGCACATAAGCCCAACAGCCCCGTTAATTATCGCCCTCTCCAAGGAGGTGCCAGAAAGACTGGTGCTGCGCTGCAGCGCCACATGCAGCGCCGGCCCCTTGGCAGCCTGCCAGCCCTGCCCCCCCCCGCCCTCAGGGGCACCCCCTTTGCTCCCCATACCACTCCTGCTCCTCCTGAGGGTCTTCACCTCTTTCTCCATGCAGCTAGCGCCCACTTCCCTGGATGGGTGGTGCAGAGAGGAAGGCAGAACCGTCCCATTTCTGGCAGGACGCCGAAAGGGCAAGGACAGGGTCGTCCCCCATTTGGGAACCCTGCCCTGCCTCTTCCTTCCGCTCAGGAATCAGCCTCGGGGAGCGGGGTGGCAGCTAGCATCTGCTACAGCAGATCTGATTGGTTGATATCCTCCAGAGGTGGGGAGAATATGAGAGAAGTAGCCAATCAGAGAGAGCTTTTCAGGCATCTTTGCTAAGTGGCATGGCGCCTGTACGAAGTGGGTTTGAGAAGATGGCGAGGGCTGGAGGCCTCCATGGAGCCAGAAACCTCCTTTACATCCTCACAGAGAGGTTAGCAGGGCGAATCTGTCAACTGCAACACACAGTCCCATGCTGACCCCCACAAAGCACATGGCAGACCTCGGCTCACTTAAGAGTCCGTGAATAGCCCATTTTTAATCTTCTCTCATATACATTTACCGCTGTGATGGCTTTAAACGCAGCTGTGAGGCGCAGCGCAGGGATAGGCCGCAGATGGGCCTGCGTGTGCCTGGAGGTGCCGGCATGGCGGAGGCATGGAGCCAGCGTGCGCCGCAGGGCACCGCAGCTGTGCTGGGGAGCCAGGAGCACGTTGGGGCGGTGTCAACAGCCTGCCCACCTCGTTGCGGCTAATAACGCCTTTGACACACTAGCCAGACATTAGCTGTTCTGCTCACTTTGTGGTCGAACATGGTCAGCAAGAGGATTAATAACAAGTATTTAGGAGTGTGAAGACAGCACGAGGATTTCACACAGAATGTTTGCTGTTTAATATTTGTTCCTCTACATCCTCCTTTGCAGGGTAATTCAGAAAAGGTTATCTTTGCTCAGCGCTAGAGGTAGATGCCTGATGGTAGGCAACTATAATCATAGTCTTTTATTTCCATGGCAATCCAACAGTGAAAAGTTTCCCTGCTGCCTCCTCGTGAAATAAAGCAGAGAGACAAAGAGAAGTGGCAGGAGGAGAAGTGAAAGACCCTCTTCGGAGCCAGCGTCGTTTAACAACGATTACTTTGCAGCTCCTCGCCCAGCAGAAATGAGATGGCGGCGCATTAGGGTAAGAAGTGATTACACTGCTTCCCTTTCAAGCTCTAGACCAGTGCTGTGACTTGATATGGTTTTTATCAGAGACTGCAATGCCGCATTACCAAGTAAGCAGTAAATTATGTTGAAATCAATTATACTACCCCAAGCAGAGATTCTGAGTAGAAAATGAATGGGTCTGGGGGTGGAAGGAACAGACACTGCTTATGCATTTTGATTAGATAGCTAGCTATCATCCTCCATGAGAAAGGAACAGCCAGCAAGTCATGAGATCAGGAATATTAGATTGACTTTATCACACTTTATATTTTATATATGTTTTGCTGCAGCCTGCAAAAGGAGATCGTGGACTCACCATGTTTGGTGTTCTCTAGTATGATACAAGCTTTCCTTTTTGTAAGTGCTTTAATCCAGCTTCTGAGAAAAATTATATGACCTGTATGTATAGAATGACAGAAAACATGTTAATTGTGAACCTTTCTGTTCAGAAAGTCTATTGATTGGCAAATCTTTATCTATAAAGGCAGGGTGATCAAAACAATAGATTAATGTTGAAAAAACATTTGCCTGCAAATACTGCTACAATTTGCAACAAAATATATCAGACTAAAATCCTCCTGAAATTGTAATAGATGAAAAGATTCTTGTTACACAAACAAAATGCTCTGGCATCTACTGCCAGCCCACTAAACAGAGCAGCAGGAAGAATATGCAAACTCACATTCAGAGCCTAGTTACAGGCCTGTAAAGCTGAAGTGAGGACAGGGAAACTTCCAGAATTGGGCTAACTCCCAAACTGATGAGAAATATTGCTATTACTAACTTCTCTTAAGATCATGAGTAGAGTTTACATTTGATGACTGACATATATGAACAGAGAAAAATAATTACTTCCTTTGGAGTGGTAGGAAGTCTGCTGGGATGCTCTTACCATGTAATAGTCAGCTGATCATTTTTGCACAACAGATTACCATTCAAGCAGACATGTTACCCTACACTAATATTCCTGCACTACCACTGAAGTATGTGAATGTGGACAGGTGCAATGCAAGGCAGAATTTCCTACCTTAGATATAAATATAAGCTATTCCATTGGACCCATGTTGGGTAGGCAGCTTCACCTGTCCCTAAAGGCATTTCTGTAGTCTTGGAGTTCCTTTATACTGCAACAGACTGTATTTTCTAGGAACTCCAGTGGGATGAGCTGGCTTTTCTCTGACAGAAAGGTGAACTGTAGTGTGTCGGTGCTTTCTCTGTTTTTCTGTTTCTCCAGCAAAGACGGCTAGAGAGAAGGCATTAGAGAATTGCTGACCCTTGAAAAGGCTTAGGAGTGCACTTACTCCTCTGAAAACCAGCTACTAGGAAAAATTCCAGGCTCCCTCTTCCACCTAAAAGTGAGGCTGTATTCTCTAGAAAGATGAGAACTAAAACAATTGTCTGTATTAGAATGAAAAAGAAATATAATAGAAAGTTAAGAAGAAAGAATTAAGACTCTTCTCTCAATTTGGGTGAATTTTCCAGCATCCTGATACTTAGAGCTTTTCCCATATTTGATTTACGTTTTTATTGCCTGAGAAGTCTTGTCCTATTATAAAAAAAATCCTGGTAAACCAATCACACCTGTTCTAAACTCTGGAAAACTGGTTATTGAAGAAACCTGGATTTGATTTTATTTGCTTTAAAACTTGGTTTCTAATACAACAGCTAGGAAAAATGAAGTTTTATATCTGACTAGTAGTTCTGCATAGAAAATGAGAGGCTTATTTTAATTTCTTTTGTGGTGGGGTGCAGCATACTGGAAAAGACTAATGGTCATTCAGGTCTGCTTTCATGACTGAACCACTTCCTTCATGGGTGACACTAATTACTGCGTGCTTCAATTTCCCCACCGGTAAAATGGGCAGTGTTATGTTCTGGGGTGTTTTGAGATCTACTGTTGTAAAAAGCTGTGTGAGAATTTACCATTAAAATTATAACCAAATGATATTATTGATATTAAATTCAACTGTTACCAAAGCTAGGTCTGTTAAAGCTAATAAAAGGATGCTCCTGCTTGGTGCTGTCAGAATACTTCTGGGAGTACAGTCTTTAATAAAATTGCCTTCCTAAACCCTTCTGTGCGTAAGAGGCTAGAAGTGTCCGTGCTATGTTTTAGTGGCTTGAGCTGTGGAGCAGGCTAAAACTTACACATTCCATAACCCAGCTTTTTTGATTGCATCACACAGCTGTACGTTGTCTTCATGGTGTCTTCTCAATGTTTACAGGCAGCCTAAGTCTATAGCTACCTACACACAGTCTTTGCTGTTGGCACATGGTGTCATGGCCCAAGTGAGTTTAGCTTGCCTGATAACAAGCTGTGGCTGTGTGATGGTGCCACAAGAACACATGTAGTCCATGGTGACAGCCCTTGCATGCTGCAGGTGTGTATGTACACGGGCTTGTGTCCAGGCAGAGCAAGGGCTCTGTTCTGGGATGCCTGGAAAAGTGTCTCAAGGCTCCTTCTGAGCGTGGTCTGACAATGAAAATATTAACGTAGGCATGTGTAGACTTAAGCACCGGTTAAAGCTGTGCTCAATTTATGCTACAGATGTATCCCAAGTTCCCAAATGGCCTCATGTGAAAATAGAGGCATTTATGAGTTGGCTTGCCTAATTTTCTTGCAATCTTTTGCTAAATCACATTGTCCTGAAGAGTGAAAAAGCTGTCCTGTTTCACTCCTGTGGATGAAATTCAGTACTAGTAGGTAGGGTTGCCAGGTGTCCTCCATAGTATGTCTTCCATATTACAGTCTCAAATCCTGTGTCCCTTATTGAAAGTAGATAGGATTTTTTTTTTCTTTTTCATTTACCATCAAGAGGAACTTCTAGACACACCATCCTTTAAAATGTTTTGAGTTCATTCAGTATGAAAGGAGCTACACAGGTGTTATTGATGTTGCATAAAACTTTGGAAGGTATCTAAGTGGTTTAGGAATCCAGATCCCAATGACAGTTGTTGAGACTTAAGTTCCTAGACAACTTCACTGCTTCTAAAAATGTTAGGCATTTTTTTATATTTTTATAACTTTCTGATGGAGAGTTTCTCTGTGGTGCTCTCCTAACTGTCTGTCATGTTACATTTTACATTATAATTTAGAAAATGTTGCTGTCTGTGTGTTATTTAGATCCTTTTTGTCCTACCCTTTTCCCACTTAGAGCTTCAAATTTTTCTCTTTATTGAAAAGCTTCCCCACCCTCCCCCCCAACATGCAAATTCAAAGTTTAAAAGAAAAAAACAATGAGGCAAGGCTTTTCTCCATTTGCAGGCCAGTTTCCTCTGCTCTTTCAGAGCTCTAGGGAAAATGAAGCACTTGAACGTAATAGCATACAATTCCATGCTCAAATGTAAAGGCACTATCAGTGTAGTGTATACAAAGTGATAGTGTAGTGTCTGTTCCCTGAGGAAGAGTAGATAAAGTAATCTAGCAACACGAATGGACTTCAAACAGTAGTTTTCAGCTAACGAAAACAAACACCACATCCCAGACTTAAAAAAATTAAAAATTCTTTGCACTTCTCAGCTTTCCCCCAGGAATATTCTTCCTTCCTCCGAGTTCCATGTTGTCATGGAGAGTGATGTGTTAAGGTCTGTGAAACTGGCAGGCTGCTTACTTTCAATGTTTTAATTCACAAGCAATATCCACTAAGCAAAAGGAGGTCTTGTTTTCTGCAGTAATAGCAGTAACTTTACAGTGCAGAACTGGCTGCAGAGTAGGAAACACAGGCATCTTTCCCTGTAGAGTCTATATTTGCTCAGGTGCTTGAATTAATTATTTTACTGAAAAGTCTCTGGTTTAAAAAGTATAAGTACTATGGATTATCCTGGCAGGGTTATTCTTTAAGTGAATTCTGGATGAAACTATGAAGAGACACAACCTGTAAAATTCTTACCCGGATTTGACTCCTTCAAAGATCTGGAATGTTCAAACCAAGAGTTTGGTTTATGTCCATTACTTCCAATTTACAAATTCAAATCCAGGTTCAAGTTAGAAAAGGAAGGCTGTCAATGGGAAAAGATTTGAAAAATAATTGTAAAATTTAAGAATCAAATCAGTATCAGAAAGATGAGGAATAATGTAGCTGAAACTAAAATGGCAGGCAAAATATCAGAAAAAAAAGAATAATAGATCTTTGTGAGAAAACTTTGGATTAAATGTTGTTTCATTTTACAGCAGATTGCTCACAGAAAGCATTCTAAAATAACTACCATTACTTTGAGGCACATTTGGTATATTATCAAACCCAATTATCATTTACCATCTTTTGATATAATATGCATATTTTGTTTTCATCCTGAATTTTGGGATGGTGAGAGTATCTTAAGAGACAAAACTTTATTACAGCAACACTTTATATAATCTAACCAAGTGGAACCTTCTATGCTATCACATAAAATAAGACCAACATTGAACATTTTAATACAAAGTAAAAAAAAGACATGATTATGGGAACTAAGAACATGGAGAAAATATCTGTATCTATATTGAGAACTGTACAGTACCTTATTTGAATATATTGGTGACAGAGGTGGCATTGTATATATGTAAAGAGACAGTTTAAATTTGATACTGATGTAGACTCCTTCAGTCCTCAGTGTAAATCCATGGAGGCTATGATCCAGTTTTTCATTTTTCAAGGAAATAATGAGAAGTAGTAACAAATTTGTAGGATCAAATCTTCAATTCCGAGATCCCAGCTGTTTTTTGAGAATATCAAAGAGTCTGTAGAAACTAGAAGAATATTTTCTGCCCCTGTATTTTGGTAAAAATGTCTTCTCTCTCTTTTCTAGTATATTCAATGCTTTTGATGCATCAGGATACCATAATTCACATCAAACACATTACAACAAACCTGGTAAAAAGTTGGGATTATTTAGAAGAAAGAAGAAAGGTAAAAACCAACCATTTTATTGACAGTTTCTGTGTTAAAAAACAATGGTAATGCACTTCACTCTTTTGCAAACAACCTACAGGATAGAAATGCATATTTTATACTAGATTTAGTGAGTATGTCCCTGCTGTTTACTAATTTAAGATTTTCTTTGTAGACTTGGATAGAAGAGGACTGATTACATTGTTTCCTGTACATATGCAAATCCTCTTCACAGTTGTTGCATTTTGGGGGCTTTTTCTTTTCAATATTTATTTTACTACCACTTACATGAAAGTCTAGTTTGTGTGGATTGTAGCACATGAACTGTTTATGCTTGTTTTTTGAGGGTTTGTGCATCCTGCAACTTTTCATGTCACCATATCACTGTCGGTCACCAGTATCGCATTTTTATTCCTTCTGGTCCTCATAACTGACTATCATTCTAGCCTTAGGGATGAGCAGTGATTGAATCTCCAGACACTTTTCGTCTGATGATACTTGGCCAGTCATAGAATAGAATAGCTCTCTAAACTGAACAGATTTTTCCTTTTTTTTTTTTTTAATTAGCTTCATTTCAATGAAAACAAACACAGAGCAAACAAAATCTGTTCCTGTCCTTGCTTGGAAGAATTAAAGGTAAATTCCACCCAGAAAGCGTCAGGTCAGCTGTTTGTCAAAATAGGCCTCACATGCCCTTATCATAAAATGCATTAAAATTTTACATAATGTAACCTCAAAATCCTGCAGATTAATTTTGATTCCTTCCCTCTGCATGTTTTAAAAGACAAAAGAGACTATAAAGAGCTTTTGACACTCAGTATATGCTATTGAATTAGAATAGAATTAATTGTCTTGGAGGGAAAGCAATTTGCTAAAATAACAAACAATACGTGTCATCAGTGCAGTGACTGAGCCAATCTCTGAATCATTGCTGGGATCTAGCCACTGTGCGTAAGTCAAAAGTGCTAATCAGAATACTTCCAATAGCTTTCGTATGCACTAAACATTTGAAAGACCCATCTGTCTTCTTGAGTTTCATTTGATGATGCATATTTTCATAGGTTACCCTTAAACATGGAGTAAGAAGGAACGAGATGTTTTAGTACTACTAAAAGCATATTTTCAAGGCTATAAAGCTAGAATTACTCATGTACAGCACCTTGACATTAGTTCAGACGGATTGGGACTGACCTTTTGGACCCTTAAAGTGTTTGTTTTATTTTAAGGGATTTTATTTTCATTTTTTTCATGCTGAGCTGGAAATGTAACTCACTTCAGTCAATGCCTGACTTTGTCAGGCAGAAGATACTTATGTACATTGCCTCCTGTATAAACTCAAGCACTACTCTGTTCAGCCATTGTGACTGATGGAAGAGAATACTATAAAAAGTGAGTTGGTCAGTATATGCAATGAGGCTAGGTACCCTGATGCTGGGATTGACATAACATTGGAGAAATACCAGATAGGTAGGTCTTGAGAGTGAAACAAAGAGGGGATGATAGCAAAAACATAAGAAGAGAAACACTTACAGAGAACTATATAAGGGAGCAATGCAAAATGACCCGACCAAAAGAAATTGAGCAAACAGTTATATTGTATTAAGTACAAGTATTCTGATCATCTGCCACCACAGAGCTCTTTGTGAGGTTGAGAAGAGTACCTGCACATTGGTATGATTATCTCTTCTCTTTGTTGGACATGACCTACTGATTATATCAGAATTTCCAGGATTTATTTCTCATGTATCTCTCCACCCGTATATTTTTTCATGAAACTTCTTTCATTTTTTTTCTTCTTTTTTTCCTTAAAAGGGGGAACCATGTAGCTTGTAGGGAATGATCTTGTTTATTCTTTATGCTTGGCTATATCATCAAAAGTCAGATTTTTGTAACATTTTCCTATATTCAACATGGATGAGAGATAAAATAGATGTATCCCCTATACAGCTCTAAAGAGTCTGAATGATAAACTGTCTAGACAAAAACATGACAGACTATATCAACTTTTTGGCCTAGTAACTTTCACGTTGTTCTTTTAAGCTACTTCATAGATAACTTTTGAGTTACAGCAATTCAATGAGGAAATAGTCATAGAAGTATCATAAAGCACAGAGTACCATCATACATAAACACTGATATAAGATACCTTAGAAATAAAAGTGTAAACCCTCAGCATTTCCTGTGGGATAAGAAATTTTATCATTTTGGTACACAAAGCATAAGAAAGGACTGATAACGGACAATTTTCATCCACTCATGATGAATGTTCTCTAGATTAGAGGTAGGAGAAATAAAAGATGCTTATATGCAATGTTTGCAGTCTTTGGGGGATAAAGCAAATAGGAAAATCAGAACTCTTTTGTTTATACTTGTGGGTAATTCAATTTCATCTCATTTGGAACATGACAGAAAGATGAAAACTAAAATGAAAACAGCTTTTGAATTAGAGACAATCTTTTCAAATCAATCAACATTAAAGAAGAAAAGAATTGGAACAATAAGTGAATGACATGCACTATTGCTTGGAAACTTTTGAAATCTTAGCTTTGTAAACAAAAGAAAATCTTCTATATTTGTGTATTGATGGGACTAATTTCATCACTTACTTTCCCTGAAACCATAATACACAGGGTGATTCCAGTCATATTCTGTCCATAAAGCTTTTTGAAATTTACTCTCATCTTTCAGTATTTTGCTGGTTCTTATACACCTATGTATTCTGTTCTTTTAACAGAGAATACCTATCTGACATAGAATTTATAGGTAGGTCTGGCTACCTTTTGGTTGATGAACAGTGAGCTATAAAGTGTTGCAAAAGAAGAGCTCTTGTGGAAGAGCGTATTCAGCATGGACAGAGCCCAGTAGGCCATGAGAATTAATTTATGCAAGACAACTCAATCTCATATTTCAATCCTTAGTAAGAATTTTGGTGTATTTTGGCCCATTTTATATACCTACAAGTCACTTGGTGGGATTTGAACATTTTATTAAAAAGTATTAAAAACAAACTGCAAACTACTCATTTCTCCACTATATTTCACTGAGAATGTAATAAAATTGGGTGCCAGTAAGGTGAATTTATTGGTTTTATACATATTAGTTTTCCCTCATTTTCACACTCGATTATATAGAGCAGTGCATTAAAATGGGACAATCTGGAAATACATGAAATGAGTGATTTGCACTTCATCATTCCTTTATTCCTCATATCCAAGTGCATTTGAAGTATGTGTCTATGATATGATATGCCCAGTTCCAAGAATATCCATATACTTATATAAAATGGATGTAAATGTAAGAAAGCTCAACTGAAAATACTTGCTAAATTCAAGTTTGAGCATTGTGGCTGCATGTGACTTTAATGGTGTGTTCAGATATTTTAGTGCAAAAGACTTTAAAATTACTTTTTAATTACAAAAGATGCTTTGCTCTTCTTGTCCCTGCTTATCTGCTGTTGTCTCACACTCCGCCTGTGATGCTTGCTTCAGCTGCCATCTTCTCTATTCGCTCAGAAATGTCTCTGTGGTCTTCGTGCTTTCCTCCACACTACCCCTAAAGCAAGGAATTTCTTGCCTGAAGTAAATACTGTTCTTCTTTCAAGTGTCTTTTCTATGTTTCTGCCACAAAACAGACAAAAATTAGCCAACTTTAAATGGCTTAGTGGAGAGTCATTTGGAGCCTGAGGGGCTAATGGAGAAAGACTACTTTTATGAATTTAATTAAAAACTGATTAAGATATATATAAATACAGAAAGCTTTATACTGAATATCTTTTTTCCCCCCAACTCATTGTTTTTTCTTTTTCATGAAATTTCTTCGTGGAAGAGGTGATATTTCATTTCTCTTGTACAGCATCTGATACAACAGGTCACTGGTCCTAGCTGGAATTTCTGGTCTTTGCTATAGTGGAGCTATAAGAATAAACAATGAAGCCAGTGCTCTCTTCTGTCTCATGCAGTAATTTTAGGCTAGATCTTTTTCCACTAGAAGCCAGCAGAGTAAAATCTTAGCTATATTGAAATCAGACACAAAGTCCAATTGCTTATCAAAAAGATGAAGATTTCATCCTTGAAGTTTTATCACTACCTTCAGTAAACAGACGGGCACTTTATGAGTTATTTCACCTCAGATACTCGTATATTATGTTCAGATGAGTAGACTTGACATCTAATCTGCAATGCAATCCTGACACAATGTAAAAAAAAAAAAAAGTGAGAAATTCAGCAATTTTTTTTCATTACTGAAGAACTTTATTTGAATCTCTACATTTCTTCTTTTTCTTTCATAACCAGAGTGCATTACAGCAGTCAGAAATTATGCTTAATCCCCAGTGCACTTGAATACTTTTTGGAGTTCTAAACATAATTTCAACTTTTACATCTGTCACTGAGTAGTAACTCCGATACTTAATAACCATGCTCCATGCAGGAAATATCCATTATTCATTTCCAGTGTACCTTCTGGCTGATGTACTGAATCTGCCTTCTGTTGGAGAGTTTTCTGGTAGATTGAATTGGTCTTTATGTGGCAGTGCTGGAGTACCCAGATTTTTTAGTTTCATCTTTTGCTGTGTTCCATGCATCCGTAACGCTGCTTGACATCAGCCTAAGTCGGGGAATTTCCAACAGGAAATGCTAGCCCCAAAGTGATCAGACACACTCTTGTTGTCTGCAGTTGGTGTTTTATTTTGAACACCAAGCATTCTTCCCTTCATGTATCTGAGAGTATTTCTGTTGTGTGATTAAGGCTGGTATTAGATGACCTTTACTCTTCTTTCCCTTGCTTTCCTCTTAAGAGTTAAATGAAAGCCTTCCGTTCCTCTACAGGGTACTTAGAACTAAGGCACTATGGCGCTAGCAGCAGGTTGGTTTCATTACATTGATAGGATACATGTGCTGTTTTTTATCTCTAGCATTTTCTCAGTAATTCAGCGCTTTAAAGTCTCAGCTGTCTACCGATCTGCAGACAATTGTTTGGTGTAATACTATCCGGAAAAAGCTGATAAAATGCAGATGTGACTAGGTCTCTGAAATTTGTGGTTTGCTAAGTGGTTTTTTTTTTCCTTTTTCCTTTTTTTTTTTTTTTTTTTGCCATTCTTGCCCATGGCAAGTTAGCTTCCCTGCCAGGCATGAAGGCAGAGACTTTTATTAAAATGTTGCAACAAGAAGGTAATTGCTAAAAATTAAGGAAGTTAGTTGAAATGTAAGGCAGAAGCATTATAACTTTTTTGCTTATTTTTCCTCATAACCCTTGGCAACCACCTCTCTATATTTTACCCAATCCAAGTCCATAATAGTTTTCCTTTTCCGAGCATTCAGGCTCAAGCGTGAATTTCTGGCAACTGTATTCAGATCCTTTTTAAATAAAACGTTTTCTAGGCTCTTTTACACAGTAAGAACCAACAGCTTAATTTTTTAAAGGGGTTGAGATTTTACAGCCACAGAGAGGCTTGTCTAGATAAAAGATTTGATTGTGCTTGAACAAGATTGGAAACAATCTAGTTAGGTGGCAGGATGTTACCATCTCTTAGTGGTTAGTGTTTAGACAAGGACAAATTATATTCACCATAGCATCAGCTGAACACAATTTTTTCTGGCTTCCATTGACCTCTAGCTTGTGACTGGCCTCCTGTCCTCTCACTCAGTTATCACAATTGCATTCAAACACAACCACATTTCGTAATGTGGGCAGTGCGCACTGACAGCGTAAGAAAGTTACCACGTGCTCTGTTCTTTTACAAACTGGTCTGCATCATCGTAGACTTTTCAGCATGAGCATGTTGCTTAGACCATGCGTGCAATAGCAGTGATTTCCGAGCATGGCTGGCTTTCATTCGGGTTATCTGGGTGACCTTTCTAACTTTGCTGGTTAGTGTATGATTAGTACAACTTTGAATGTGAGTGCTGTTTGTTAGTACAGTGGTATTTTGTGTACCTATATGACAGTGACTACTAATAGTTAAAGCAGTACAACTCTTCCTCCCCGCACAAAGACCCTCTGTCTCAGAAATGTAATAACCAGCTTTGCTTAGGAGACACTGACTTTTTAGCAGGCTCTAGGTTCCAAAGGAATATGAGAAATTTTTGAAGATTCCAAACAGATGAATGTGTCCAAAAGAAAAACAGACAATGCTGTAATGTTCTCTTGTAGCTGCAGAGTGTGGGGGAGGGAGAGAAGTTTGCAAAAGGATGTTGATTGACATCTGTGTGTCTGTATGATAACTACACACAGCTTTAGTGATTTATGTGCTAGACAGGTTTTCCATTCCAATTCAAATGAAAGGCCATCTTGCAATTAAAGGCTCAGTTTGCAGTTCCTGATTTCTGAAGGAAGAGGGCGTTTCTATTTATTCCAGAAACATTTAGTGGTTACATGCATGGCTGGCAACAATTTCCCACAATGTGTAAATTAGTCAATCCCAAAGTCAGTAAACTTTTGCTTTGAAGTGGACATTAATGAAGTGCACCATTAGAGCCTAATGATTGTTCACATTTGTATTTTAGGGGCCCCTCTTGCTTTTGATGTCTTAGTGCCTTGGTTTCTTGACTTTAGTTATCTAAATGCCAGGACTGCTAAACTCCTAAGAGAACTCAGAAAAAAATTAATGAAAAAAGTTAGTACTGGCCTGACTGATGTTGGCACTTCAAAGCTGGAACAGACTAAATTGCTGTAGACTGCTTAATTCAAAAGTGCTCCCTTGTGGATGACAGTGCATGGTGACAAAGTTCAATTGGCAACAGGAGACAGGCAAGATCAAAGGCCCTCTATTGTAATAGTTTTGTTCCATGAAGAATTGCTTATTGTCAGTAGTTTTTCAAGCCTTTTCTGGCTCCAGCTTCATATCAGGATTCCCTGGTTCAGAACCAGCTTAAATAAATAATTGTAATTACATTCTTCTGATAATACATTGCAGTTCTAAATGCTGCATGTTGTTTCTCTGCAGAGGTCCAAAAATCAGTCTGTGTTACGAACTGGGACTGAGGGGAGAACCTTCTCTTTTGGGTTGTTCAGAGGGATCCAAAACACAAAGTACCGGAGAAAGTTAATGCCACGTTAGCAGCAGTTGAGACTTGCTCCAGACAAAGGCCACAATGCCTTTAATATCAGGGCAATGATGCTGCACTTTCTAGTTTGCCTCACTGGCCTGTCTGCCTAAGATCAAACTGTAAATCATGTTTTTTTTCTCTGTTTCAGGCTGTAGTCTGAGTGAATTCACAAGAATGCTGAGCTTAATACTAACAACTTTAGGGCTACATAAATCTCAAAAATATGCATCATTCACAGCAAAACACATATTTGTTTTGCCTTCCTGACACATAAACTTCCAGAAAATACAATATTTCTCCAATCAGAAGCAAAAAAGAGAGGCCCTATATGAAATTATCTAATTACACTGGAAATCATGTTTCATTTTTAGTATTTTTGCTATTGTTTTCTTTCAATAGTGTTCACCATGTGTAAGAAATTGTTGAAAGACAAGAAAGGCACCATCCCTCAATATTAGTTTTCGGGGATGTTGTCTCATAAAATGTACATGGCATTGTCACAATTGCTTGTCTTGAACTAATTATGAAAACATGATTGGTGACAATTGAAGAAACCACTGTGCGATCATTTTGGTGCATCATATTGACATAAGTTACTTTTATTTTTGTATATGCACTGATGCCTTCATATTTTCCGCAGAAAATTTTATTATTTTGTTTTTAGCACAAGATGAGCAAGTACATACAGAAAGCAGGCAACAGAAAGAAATGCATTACAATTAAAATCACATATGCAACAGGTTCAGGTCTATTGATCTTGTGATTCTATCAATAATGTTAATTTAAACAAAAAGACAGCAGGCTGTTCCAGTCATTCCTTAAAACTGATTTATGAATTACATCAGAAGTGTGGTTGGGTTATTTCTTTCTTTTTTCTTGGGGGGGGGTGGGGGGCAGGGTCTGAAAAAGCATTCTAAACAGGATTAGAAATGTACTATGCCTATATAATTTAGCTCTAGCAACTTCACAGTTGTAAATTATGATGGAACACATCATTAACTGCAGAGTTGTATGTTCTCCCTTAATCATGCTGAAGTACACATAAGCCCCAGCTGAGCAATTATGAATAATTAAATCAATTAGAGACAGTCTAACACCAGGTCTTGTGGCTCAACTGGTGTCAGCATCCATAATATTTTAACAGTAAATGCAAATGTGTGCATTTGGGTGGAGGGAAGGAGGTGGACAAAGGCTTATACAAATGCCAAAGCATGTTGCTTAGTGATGGCTTTACAATAATATCATGAAGATTATAAGCTGCCTTCCCAAGGAAAACAATGGTAATGAAATTCCAATAAAATATTTTTGTACAAGTTTTAAAGCTTAGAAATGAGTTAATTAAAAAAGGATAAAATGCAAGGCCTAAAGAATATGCTGAATAAATTAGGACTTTACATTCATCCAAAATAAATGCTTTCCTTCATGAATTGTACCTAGCTTCTTTTCTTTTGGTACAATAGTTTTCTGTAACCTGGTGCTAAAAGCAAATAAATAAATCAATGTGCCTCCCTTAGAACTCTGTCAGGAAAAGGTTACATTTGTTTTCTACCTTTGGTAGAAGGAGAGAAAAATCTGAAGAATATATGCAGATTTTGCACAGCAACTAGGTAATAACAGCATTATCTGATACCTTGTAGAGCAAGCCTAATGTGTTTGCTAACAGAAAGACAGGTTTTAGCCGCCTCTGCACTCTTTCTAGCATATAGAGAGTGTGAAGGAGCTCCTTTATTCTCTAGCTCCGATGTGCAGTACCCCTGTTGTGCAATGGTGCTGCTCTTCTATGCCAGCCACAAGATGTAGCGCTTGTTCTGCCACCACATCAAGACTGTTCTTGTAACAGGTATTGACTGCTTCCCCTACTACCTATTGCTTCCCCAGGGAGGAGGAGAGAGCAATCTTGACTCTCTCCCACCTTGTGTCCGTCTGCAAGGAAACAATATATTCCCCCTTTCTCTGGACTTGTACACGCTAATGAACCGATTCAGAATTAGTGTCTAATTAGAAGGCTGCTCACTAAAAGTAAAATTCACTGGAGCAGATATATTTTCTTCAGTTCTGTGATTCAGCACACACTTAAGTCTGTGTTTAACTCTAAGCACCCACTTATATCCTATTCACTGAGGTCCAAAGCGTCTGCTTATAGACATTTAAATGCTCTCCTGACCTGGAACACAGATCCATAAAACAGTAACAAGGATTTCTGTTCAAGGCTTTAAGTATCCCCATACAATTGCAGAAGCCAATGATGCATGAAAGGAGAAATAAGTAGTTAATTTTTACAACAAATCAATTTATTTTATCAGCAATAGGCATTTTTTGCCATAACAGGTCACCAAGAGATTGCGCAAATACTGATTCTGTTGGTATTGGCTGTTTATATATGGGAGGATTCAAAGAGTTATTGTAATCTCCATTGCACAAACACAGAGGAAACAACCGTTTTGCTTTAAGAAGGTTCTAGATAGCCTGCTGCACTTGTCAGTTGTTATCGCAAGAAACATTTTAATAAAAAAGGTGTCTAAGTGATTATAAATACATTGAGAAATAATCAGAATTAATAATATTAACTTATATTGTCTTTAAGAGTTGCTGAACACACAAGCTGCAGACATACACTTAAATTTTTTAAAATAAACTATCTGCATCCCACGTAAGGCATCCAAGTATTTTACATAAGTGATGATTATAATCATTATAACAAAGCTTATGCAGCAGATCAAGAAATTGAATGTTTCCACAATGTCAACCCACTGCTCCTTCCACCAGCAAATGCTGCTGCTCCTTTGCCCCTCTGCAACTTGTTCAGTGTTGAGTGATTCTTAGATTTCATGGTGTCCATCGTAAGAAACAGAGCTTCATACACGTGCACCATATCTAGGTCAGAAGATGATGGTCAACAAGGAAAGCTTTTCTGTCTTCTTATTTGTTGAGAGCAGGCCAGTTTCTCTATAAAAAGAGTGAAATCTTGGCCAGTCAGAGTTTCACTTTTGATAGAGGGGCTAGGATTTCCTTGTGTGTATTTACTCTATAAACGCATATACAATTAGCTCCCAATCTCGCTACAAGATCTTCCAAGAAAATATATGATGCTGTATAGCAAGAAAAAAATCTCAGATCTTTAGAGATGGCATTTATTTCTCTGGAGGTAAGATTTTGAGCCTGCCTGCATGGGGGAACTGACTAGCGTATTTATGATGGAATAACTCCCCATGTGAACTTTCTCTTCTGCAGCAAGGGGTTTTATTCTAGACTGATGACTCCTATTTGGAAAAGTAGTAATTCCAGGATTAAGCCACTTTTTCTGCGAGAACAGGCTATCCTTGAGCAGCCATTCTGCCATAATTATGCCAGTGGGTTTTCCTGCATAGATTGGCCCTGTTGGGGTTAAAGGGGCTGGGGAGTTTCCAAAGCAAAAGTTAAGTCTGGGAATGTCTAAATATAAGCCTGTAACTGCAGTGACCAAGGGCTTTTCAAAAGAAGAAACCTTGCCAAATTTCTTCTTCTGTCTCTTCATCCTAAGTGCAAATGAGAGAAAAGTGTGATTCAGGAGGGAGTAAAACCCATTATCCCTGCCAAAGAATAGGACTGCTCAAACATTTGCATGATTACACTGCTGCAGTCCAACTTCAATGCAGTGCAGAGGTGCCAGGGATGGATCTCTGACAGCTAACGTGAGCACTAGAAAGGCTGATGAACATAATGCACTGATACCTGTGCTGACTTTGCGTACGCCAGCTCAGGTACAGCAAGAGTCTTACCCAGTTTGCCAGGCACTTTGCTAAGGAGAATGATCCTTGTGTAGGTGAACCGGCATGTTCRCCAGCACTACTCTACACTAGATAGTCTTTTTATTTTCTCAGGCTAGTATTACCCTCTGGAATCTTTTCATTCCTGTCCATTGGGCAGAGTAGATATGTTTTTCATAAAGCAGCAGGCCAAAAATTAAATGGTGATGACAAGCACTTGAATTTGCAGATCTTACATACATAATCTTAACAATTCAAATAATTGGACATGAACTTCTTCCATGAAACTGGTTTGATGAGGAAGGATTACTCTCTGTAAAAAGGAAGGATTACTTTCTGTAAAAAGAAAGCAGAGATACAATTTCTGTGGTTAATGGTCACTGCAGAATCAGATCCAGTATTTGCAATTTATCATTTCCATTATATCCTTACAATAAAAGACTCCACTCGCTTGGATAAACAGTTTGAATACCAGCTTATTTTTATGCTGACATTGATAAAGAGTAAAAACAAATATTAGTATTATAAAAAAAAGTCAAGTAAGCATTACATTTTGTCTGAAAAGCAGTATTTGTTCCAGTGCAAAAATAATTTGTGAGATGCTTTAATTAAATACAGAATTGCTTTATCTTATGCTATGTATGATACTGTGTCCAGAAATTGTCTGAGTAAAATCCTGGCCCCAATATAATCAGTGGCATAACTCCCACTGACTGAAGGAGCTGTGGCTCAGTACCACAGTATAACTTTAGTAAGTAAAATTGTGAATTTGTTAGCATAGCTTTAAAAACACATTTAAAAAATCATCACATGATTAGGAGATTAGAATATAAGTACATCTTTACTACAAATTCATATTTCAGGAAAATAAATCTTGAACCAATATATGTACTGAAACTCCCCACCTACAGGAAAAAGGAGTCTGTCCACTTTTGTTTTTCTATTGCCTTTAGGGAAAAGATAATACTGGAGAGAAAACTCCTGTATTAGCCTCATTATCACTTTACTCGTTCTTGCTGGTGATTTAATAGTCAGAGTGAGCTGATTTCCTGAAAATAGCAGCTAATAATTTTCCCAGACAAAAAGAAAATTACTAAAATAAAAACAAAACCTGTCTGGATTTTTGTTTGTTTTCAGTTCATTTTCCCTCAAAATATTTTTTTTTCAAATGCATTGTGTTGTTTCACGCTTTGGGAATCTGAGTGACTATTGATCTGGTGTGACCTTGCTTGTGCAAGCCAGTAGGTTTTAGAAGTCTTAGCCTGACTGGAACAAGTTCCTTCAAATCCTAAATGAAGCCCTAAATACACTGAATTCTCTGATTTTTTAATGAGCTGTCTTGCCTTTAAGAAGAGAAAATGTGTAAGTGCATGCTTAACCAAAGTCCCAAGAAAGTTTTATGTCTTGAAGAATCATTCTTTATTCCTTCTTTGTCCTTTTTTTGCTCTTAGAAAATAAACTGTAGTTCCTTATTACATGATGCAGTATATTTCTCTTCATCCCTTCATCAAGCGCACTGAAGTGACTGGTGAGCCAACGTTCTTTTCTGTTGTCTCTTCTTGACTACCTGTTCTGTGGGCTAGGAGTGGATGGGATGTTGTCCGGTGATCTAGGATCTGCCCTGTGATTACACCCAGAGCAAATATGCATTTAGTTTACTTTTATATAAGGTTTTTAGCACCAAATCCTGGTCCCCTTTACATGGTGCAGGCTCCCAAGAAGATGTCAGGTGTACATGATACACCTCTGTATAGCATAGCATTGCAGTGGTCCCAGCAGTAGAAATAGATGCATGTGAGTTTTTAGGACCTGTAATGGTCAAGTCAGCTGAAGCTTTTGTGCTCCTTACTCAAGCCAGCAAAGGAGATAAGGACTACCCGTGCCTGCTGTCCTCTCCTTACCAGTATAGAGAAAGGAGGAAGGAAGGGACAGGTTGGCAGTTCAGATAGCAGTCCCTGCTGTTGCTCCACAACCTTGCAGGAGGGTTAGGCCTCCCCAAGAGGCTCTTGCAGAGCACCCATATATCAGAGGCCTATAGTCTGAATAGAATTTGCTTCTTAATGCTTTGGGGAGGTAGAATCAGGATTCACAAGTTTTGAATGTACTGTCAGCCTTGAAAATTGAAGATAGTTCAGGGTTGCAGAATGTCTGCAGTCCATACCCTTTTCTTAAGCATTTACTGTCCAGAGAAAGGACTCATCTAGTTCAGGAAGTTAAGCAGCTTTTTTAAAACAAAACAAAACAAAACAGGAAAAAAGCAGTTTTTCAGGTGAGAGAGTAGGAACTTCTAAGAAAGAGATGCGAACAGTGTAAAAAAAATTTCTAGGTCTCCTGGCTATCATTGTAAACTAAGTTGCTTAACATCTTAATTGTATGCAAAGCAATGAGAACAATCAGATGGTATCTTTATTTTTAAGTGACATTCCAATTTTTTGCAGACATTATTAACGTATCATGATTAGCTGGTCTGGAGGGAAAAATTGAGGATAAATTGTATGGTTATCAACTGCAGGTTTATTGGTCTGAGACTTCCACCACAGGGAGTGGCTGCTGTATGGAATTGATAAACATAGAGATTTATAAGGTCAAGTTTTATGAGTCTACAGATTCCTTGTGGTGTATTACCACATCCTTATTACAAGCCCCTGCTGCTGTCCAGCTAAGCCAACAGAGGTAATATATTACACTTGCTTGTCTATTCTTCAGGGTTTTTTGCAGAGGAAAAGAGGAACAGGTCAAAATAAAATACAGCTTTCTGGGATTGTATTTGCAGCTTTCTTTTGGCTGGGGGAGGATGTGAGGGCCAAGTGCGAGTGCCAGGAACTGGAGAGTCAGTCTCAGAGAGGTGTGAAAAACTGACTGTTTGTGACACTGGGAAAAACATAAAGTGAAAATCTGAAGGGGATAATGATTTTGTTTTAAGAAAGATAAATAACAGTTACATTAAATAGTGACAGCTCTTTAGTACAAACAGACCCAGTGCGTTGAGTACAGTAGTAAACTACAGCTGTCTTACTTAATGGTCATTACTAATAATTAAATAATTTGGGAAAATACCCCAAATCAACAAATTGCTTGATCATTCTAAGGTGTTAGGACATTTGATAAAGTTTTATATGGCTTCAGCATGTTATTTGCAGGACTGTTCTATCAGTACGATTAAGTTAGGTATCTGTATTATAGCACTGTGCAATAAGAGGAAAAGTTTTACTGTGCATTTATTTTATCTTTTTACAAAATTGTTTCCATTTTATAGTATCAACAGACAGCTATTTCATGTGCTCTTGATGAGACTGATTGAAACACACTGATCTCATATCCATTAATATATCGGTAGGCCAATTGATGGAAATACAATTCCATCATTTATATCACATTTCTGTGATGTGTCATAGGACTTGACTCATTGCAAGATGTCCTATGTAACTACTTCAACAATTATTCAACTCGAGCTGATATCTGCATGCTTTAAATGGGCAAAACACTGATATCAGTATAATACCTCTGCCTGTTCCTCAGGTAATGCAAAATTGCTTCTGTCATGAAGCCACAAACTTACAAGCCATGCAGAATCCATGTAACTTATAGTATTGCACTGGCATTGCATATTGTAAAAACAAAAAATACACACAGTGACAAGTGCCTAAATAAAAGGAACATCTAGATAGAATGATAGCGTAAATCCTTCTTGATTCACACACTATTTAACCAATCACTTTATTCTTTCACAGAAGAAGCAGAATTTGGGTGTTACCTGTAGAAGTCAGTCTGGGATGTTCTCAGGGGATTATTCAGGTGTAGTATTTATATATCTCAGTCATCATTTATCTCATTTGTTATCATCATTTATTCTCATTTATCTCATTTATCATCATTTTTCTCATTTTAATCATCACTTTATCTCATTTATCTTAACGAGACAAGTTCTGTCACTAGAATCTGATGCAAAGTTCCACAGGGCACAAAAGTCTAACAGGAAAAGGACAATTACACTTTTTAAACATTCATTATGTAACTAGATTATTATGCAATTGTGAATATAACATCCTTCATTGTGTTCTACCTTGCACACAATTAACAGCTCTGTAGATTGGATGTATCCCTGATCTTCATCCTTTAATCGACTTCAGAAGTTGCTTATTGCCTTAGGTAGTACAACACATAACTCAAATGGGCCAAATTCCTGTCCACATAACAAGCCACAGAGATGCCTGATGTCCATAATGAAGAAAAATCTTCTTCCATTAGCTTCAGAAAGGCAGACTAACATTATCACAATTAGAATTACAGCATACCGGTTGGAAGAAATTGCATTCTGATATAATTCCAGTCTTTAGGCAAATATTCCTATCCAACAACAACATTGTTCATTTACAGTAAAACTTAGCAGGGTTTGCATCCAGTAGACAAGAGGTAGTTTTGAAAGAAGACAGTATTTTTCAGCAGTGACAACAGTGGCAAAGTGTTTCATTAGCCAAAGCCAGCTGCTTTTCAATATAAAATTATGTAACATATTGAAAAGAAAAAATTTCGAAGCAGTATCGAGTATCAATACTGCATATCAAATCCTTTTGGGATTCTATTCTAAGAGTTCCTCTTAAATTACTTTTGTACACTACAGGTTTAAGGCTGGTTAAACAAATGACTTTACTTGTGTGCATGAGAATATTCTGCCTTTTCTAGCAACAAAAAATTAAAGTATCAAAGTAATTGATTTTTTTTGACTATCCCTACTTTATGGTACAACTTAATCACAGATCATCTGCCCTGATATTTATTCTGCTCTACTAACAGGTTACACATACAAACTCTCACTGTAGAATTTAGGGAAAGGGGTGCTATAGAATACAGGACCAGTGAATATATCCATACGTAGATAAAGAAAAACAATAGCTTCAGCCATATGGCAGCAGGCACTTAGTGCACAAAAATCACCTAGGGTCAGAAATGAAGTATTTCTTACTGACTGACAAAGTGAAAAGACTTTAAAGAAATTTGACCTAATGTCTGGGCTATTGGCTAAGAATGTTGGAGGAGATGGAATAGGAAAGAATTGATGGGGAGATACTACTTTCTCTAAAAAGAAAGAACAACCCCTTGAACTGTTAAAAATAGTTAAAACATAATGTGAAAGTGGTGATAATAGAAGAGAAAAATGGGAGAAACAGAACATAAAATCTTGAATATAAACTAAACAAAAGGGCATGCTTCAGCCTATTCAGCTATTCTGTAAGGTAAACATGATAGTAAACTCCTGCCTGTCTCTGAATTTTTACCCTACTTCTGGATATGACAGTTTCAATTTGGGCTAAAGGCTGATGTCCTGTGGGTGCTGAGATGACTGGAGAATGATAGGGAGCTTTGGAGATGAGATTAAATTCTCTGCTTGACAGCCTGTGAATTAGATCTCTGCTGCCTTTTGCTAGTAAAGATGATAGAAAGTTGGAAAATATCTTCTACCCCAGGAAGACAGCACGTCCTCTGTTGGTGACTTTGGATTCAAGGAACGAGTATTTAGAACTTTGCACATGGCTGTTTTAAGGCATTCATGTAAAATAAGTATAAAGAATAGAAAAAGATGGGAGAGATTACAGGAGAGAAAAAGAGGGATAGTAATAGATGAAACAAAGCAACTGGGGAATGAAAGAAAAAGGAGGGAGAAGTTAATAGGGAAATCAAGAAAAAGAGGAAAAGAAAACGAAAAAGCTTTTCTTTTCCTTCCCTTGATTTCTGTCTTTATTCTTTCAGTCTTATTTCCTACTCTTTTCTATTTCTCTTCACTTCTCCCTTTTAACTCTCCCCCTTCATAGACAGTCTTTTTTTTTCTCAGTTTGGAACTGAGCAGAATTTATATTTAAAGTGGAAAGACATTCCACACTCATACTCAAAAAAAAAAAAATTTTTTTTTGAAAGAAATCTCTGTATGGCAAAGAAGAGAATGGAGGACCTCTTTTTACATCATGCAATATTGGTTCAATTCTGAATGGGAAAAATGCTCTAAGGCTGTTTAATATGTGTTTCCTGACCCATGGGACTTGTCAAATCCTCAAACAGTTCCACTTTATTAAGAAGTAGTTAGAGAAACTGGAAAGTACTTTGACCTGTTGGCACATCCTGAACAGCCTCAGAGATTCTTTTATACTTAAACTTAGCATTGAAACAATATTAAACTATTGACATTTCTAGCTCTTTTCATTTGCTATTTCCTTCTTCATGCCTTAAGAGAAAAAAATGTTTTATTCATGCCCATAATTGTTGCCAACTTTACACATTATTGCATATTTTAGCTTGTTTATTGAGATCAAACCAGGTCAGCATTTATTTTTTTTTAAAAAAGGCTATGTTGAATTAATTAGTCAAGCTTCAAGCTTTACGGTAAAAGCTATAAGATAAGGCAATGATAATTTTGATGCAGAATGGGGAGATCAATCCCAAATATGAAAACAAAGCAAGTGCAGGACTTTTATTCATAAAGCTATTTGTAACTTATTTGTCTTTATAAAGTGTTAAAGAGAGATGAATGATACCTGGATCTTAAAACCACAATGAAGCTGTAAGTCTTTGCTCTCCTCTTTGGAAAGGCAGCTCAACCATTTTTACCAAACAGTAACAGATAGTGTTAGAAATGTACAAGAGACAGATGAAATGAGCTGTCATACTTACTGTTGCTCTGATACACAGTTTAGTCCCCTGTTTACATGGTAAGAGACAGAAAATGTCCACAAGAACTGTGAATTTGTCTTGTACAGAAACTTTCATCAGAGCATTACTTTCAATACCCTCCTAGTGGAGCAGAATATGGCTGACTACTGCAGAAATGTTGGCAACCCTAAGAAGCCCGACTGCTGTTGATATCCAAGGAGCTAGGAGCCTGATCCAAAGCTCAGTGGAATCAGAGAAAAAGTTCACATGGATTTCAGTGAGCTTTGGATCAGATCCCACTTCTTAATTCCTCCTTGACTTCCATAGGGTTTTATACACATGCAATTCCTTTGACTTCAAGTGGAATTACTCCTGACTTACACCATTATAACTGAAGAGATCCAAACTCCAAAACAGTTACATTCTTCCCGATTCTCATACCTTGTGTCTCGTAATAAAATCAGAAGATGAATAGTGATTTTGAAGCCAGAGCTGAAGTCAGAGTTAGAGCCGCTCATTTTGATAGAAGTGTCTGTTTCTACCAATAGCAGACCCGTTCCTTATTTCTCCATGTCACAGTCATAACGTTTATTAGTAGCCAAGAGCTATTTGAAACTGGAACATACCATTTAAAAGTTAGGTACTTACACTGAGTTAGCCATCTGGCTATCCTCCATAATCAATGGGAAGAGATAACCATTTCCAGAAGGTTATTTATCCTATTTTAGGAAGGAATGAATCACATAAACATAATTAAATTATCTGCCTAATTTTAGACAGCTACCAAGTCAGGGATAATGAGTTCAGGTCTATATTTCTTTAAGCTCAGTTGTCATGTGTACTCATCAGACATATCCCTGCATTCAATGAATACTACCTTTAAAAGGAACACATAGGATAGAAGATGTTTGTACCATAATGACTAAGCAGTCCAAATGAGATGGACTTGGCTGCTTCTTCCGGGATAGTAAAATATATACAGGTCACTGTATCCCTTTTCTTGCAGTATCATCCTGTCTTCTCTCCTTCCTAGGAGACTAGGACTGGAAATACTTCCCCATTTTTTTCCTGGAGACCTAACACTTCCAGTGCCACCCTTCTCTAAGATCCTACATCTTAGGTTCTGGGTGGCTGAATCCAAGTTTGCGTGCCAGCAGCACCTACCTGGCAATGGTCAGTTCATTTTCTATCATGCAGACTGAAACTGTTTGCAATGGTTTTAAGATAAAGGAAGGATAAAAGGGGAAAAACTTCCAGGAGGAGAAGAGATGAAGGTGTTGCAGGAAATTAATGGTTTGGCTTGGAAATTAAAGGTTATTTTGCTCAGAAATTTTATTACTGAATTCCTTTGGTGTAAGATCAAGCCCTACATAAACAGTTCTCAGATGGCGGAGTACTTACCTATCCCCAAACACCAGGGAGAAAGGCATAGTGAAGCTCCACAATAGCTTTTGCTCTTAGATTTACATCTCTAGCTACATGCCTGTTCATGCTTCATTGAGTGGACTCTTGTCAACGAAAAGAAATGTGTCCTTTCCTATTGGCTCAGCCACAGTAAAAGCTAGTGGGTCTGCTTTTTTTTATTACCAGTCAACCACCAATGTCTGACTCCAGCCAAGTTAGGGCCATATTTCACCTGTTGAAGATCCTAGGTTCAAATACCGTGACATCCCAAGTTGCATCTAGTAACAATCTGTCATTGCTTGAGGCATTTCTTTAGTCTAGATGAGAATTATATTAAACTGCATTAAAGAGGCATAAAACAGTTAAGAAACACCTGAAACAAAGTTTACTATGTAGTTTTAATTTGGCCTCTTGTGCGTATGATTTTAATTACATGATTATTTTCCCTTTTCTAAAGTGCTGACAGAACTAGCATACCACCTAGTCTTCTTACCCATCTCCTGTGCCTGTGTTCACCTGAACATAATAACTTCTTCTGGGCACTTCCGCTCTGCTCTCCCCTTAATACTGCTCTCGCCCCACTGTATAGCTTCAAGCTGCTTCCTTCTTTGCCTTCTCCATGAAGGAGGAAGCAAATGGAAAACTGACCTTTCTTCCCCATGTACGTCCTGTGCTCAGGACCATTGCTGTCTATAGTGGACCAGGAAGGATCACAGAGAATATCACAAGCTAAATCTTGCTTGGATGTTAACATAAAATCAAATTATGATCAACTACGGTTAGGGTTTTATAACATGAAATATCAAGACAGTCTGAACAGTGAGAAGGACCATGGGTCTAACTCTTCTGTTATATGCTTGCATTGCAGTAGCACAGAGGATTCCTATCTTGATTCATGACTGCATTCTGCAGGTGAGATGCAAAGAACTAAAAAACAGTTTCTGATTCCTAAGAGCTATGTTATAAATCTTCTATTCTTTTATTATTATTATTATGAAATCTAGAACTTTATTCTGAAACAGAGAATTCTTTCAGTTTTACAACACAGCTGTGATTATGGTTTTGCCAGCATTGGGGATTCAGCTATTAAGGTCGAGGGGCTGGAATAGCCATATATATATATATATGTAGCAGCTGTGATTGCTGTCCCAGGAGGATGCCTGCAGACACCAATGATCACCCTCCATTTCGGAAGGCAGACACTGAATGTTGGGGAGCTGCCATCAACACAGCAATGCAGGTTCTAGTTGTTTTTGTTGCTGGAGTTGTAAATTCAAAATGTATTGGCAGAGATAGAACAGATCTACTGTAAGTTACCATTTGCACCAGAGGAGAGTAACGTCTGTCTGGAGCCATTTCACTAGCTCAAATTGAAGTTTACATAGCCTTAATGGGCTACACAAGAGGTTTGCAATGATGCAGCAGTGCTGGTGGCTGGTCCCTGATGGATCTGTCCAGGGAAATCCCCCATGCAGACAAGGCGTATGTTTCTCTCATTGCACATATCTCCATGTGATAACAATAATGCTGATCAGACAGATCGACAAAATATTAGCTGCTCTCTCCCCCAGTGCGTATAACATGAAGTAATGATATAGCTTGCCAAAAACAAAGGTGAGGGAGAGCAAATGTTGTGTCAATCCTCAGCAGACGATATCTGCTCCTGACTGTTTATTTTGTTTCTTTCTTGGATGGTGTTTCTACTCAGTGTCATTCTGCCCAGAGATTACAATTTTAACAGAGTCTGAATTAGCCAACAGTTGTGTTCTGGGAGACTCAAGCTTTTCTGAACAACACATGCACTACAGCTGCAGTTGAAATCTGTTTCATATTTAGTGTAACAAATTATGCAAAGTACACCAAATAAGATCCATTTAAAATTCCAGTGGGCCTTTCTGAAAACATTTTAGGGAAATGTTTTCTTTGCTGTTTCCCTTCTGCTCTCATTAAAAAGGTGAATCACTAAAAGTAATTGTCTAACAAAACAAAATGACAGTCAGTTCAGAAAACAGCATGACAGGCCATAGCAAACCAAAAGGAAAGTCTTTGTGTCTTTTATACTAGGGAGAGTTTAACTACATAATCCAGAATGGACACTTGGCTTAGAAACTGCACATTCCTAGCCAACAAGGAAAGTTTCAAATATTTCTCACCATAAAATATTTCAAACTAACCTCCTTAACAGTTCTTCCGTACTGAACATTTCTTTTTCTTTACATGGAAAATACTGTATGACATCAACAAGATTGAACTGTTCTGAAGGCTGTTTAAAGAAGTAAATAATTTTAATAGAAGAGATGATTAGAAATATTTTGGGGAGGGAGGAAAGGTAAGAGAAAAGACTGGAAGTGAATAGATTTCCATGGTTCAGATCAAAACTCGGTGGTTACCAAAAGTTAGAGCAATTTATTTTGGTTCCTTAGGGGACACAGTTTAGTTTAGTTTAGCTTAGTTTTGTTTTGTTTAAACATAACATTAACATCATATCGCTAACCTCAGATGTTAAAGTCATGTCAGGCCACAGAAATAATGACACTCAAAAAAATAAGAACTTGGGGACTTTCTATTTGTTGTTTCATAGCTTTTTTTTTAAAACTTTTCTTCATAATCTTAAGGTCTGGAAATTTTCTGTCTGATGTAATCACATGGCTCCAAAACAGGGGCTTTACAGACAAGTATCAAATATCATGACCATGATAAAAATCACAAGAAGAGGCAATACTCTTAATTAGTGGGTGGTGACAGGATGGGGGGGAAATGAAATTTGACTAACATTCTTGCCTTTGGAAGTTATTGAGCCATCCCTGTCTTGGCTGAGGCATACTGTCTATAAGAAAAAAGCTACTTTATTTGTGTGTCCTGTATCATACTGGTAATTATTTTTAAGTGTCTGTGGTGTCAAGGTGCAGACTTCTATGAGATCATTTGGCTCAGCATCCCTTGCTACTTACTGGGCTGTTGTCATCCATAATACTGGTCTTTATTGGAAAGTCTATACTGTCATGTTAGTTTATGGCTCAAGCTAGCGTGCAAGCCTAAATTCCCCAGCCATTTATACTGCCCCTGTAAGTTGTCTCACACTTTGGCTCAGGTCTGGAGCAAGAAAGCTGACTTGCCAGATAGGGAAACTCAAGAGAGGGAGTAAGCAGTATAGACACAACTGCCTTAAACCACGATGAAGAGAAGCCTGCACCTGGGCACAGCTAATACAGTACAGACACACTTTCTGAGATTATTGTCTCAATAGGTTGAGGCAGCTGCTCACATGTAAAGGCCCTCACTCCATCAGGTGTTGGAAAAGGCTTGTATCCCAGTAAAATCTTGGGATAATTCTTATTGCTGCTGTTTCACCGTGGCATTCTTCTGCCTTTTTCCCCATGCTCCTCTGTGTCACCAGACAAAAATAAGGGAGCAAGCAGGAAGAATTCTGGAATATTTGAATTTACTCAAGCTCAAGGGGTGAAATGGAGTTCCTTTTCTGAATTCCCTTTCTGATTTCAGCATCAGAAAAAGAAGATACCTGCTCATTCTTGATTTAACTGTGTGTCTTATTTTTTGCCTTTTTAGTGAAGGATCATGAGCATGATATTCTCCGGAAAGCTTTCACTATTTCTTCACTACAAAGAAATGTGATTTTTTAACTGAGATAGCATCTCAGTCTAGCTCATTAGATAAAAAAGACAAAATTATCAACCAAAATACATTGTTAAATCATCTCTTCAGAATCATTTCTGTAAATTTCCATGCCAGGGCCTGTCAGTGTAAAAGAAATGAAATTGTTTGCTTATATTCTTATATATTCTGCAAAATCTTATATTCTTAAGATTTTTATTCTGCAAAATCTAGCCTACAAGGCACTACTTGGGTTATCATTCATTTTGTTGGTACATTATACAGCGGATGCATCTTTTTGGCAATGTGGTACCACAAAATTTAATGGTAATGTAATCACATAGGGTTTTATTGCTGTACTCTTTATCAAACATTACTACTTTTCAGTAAGTCCTAAAGACCTTAAAACTGAATTTTATTATCTCTTTTTTGCTGACATATTGCCTTAGAAATTTAGAAATATCTGTCCATTTAGTAAGTATTATCTCTACGCATGGTCAATTTCTTCCTTTGTTTCAGCACGACTGCCTTCAAAGCTGTTATTTTTAATCATTGTATTGAGGATTACTTTCCTAGCAAATATTAGAATTAAGTACTCTTATCTTACTGGATGGTGAAATCACATTCTCCTGGTAAGTATCACATGTTTTGCTTGTGTTTCTAGCCTTTTGAGATCCAACATGAAATACTTCTTACATGGTAGTAATGTCACTCTGTATTTTCTGGCAAGTGTTAACAGCATGGTCATGTTTAAAACCCTGACATTAAGTTAGATCCTGTCTTGAAGTGCTGCTCATTTCTCTGTGTGAGTGAATTTCATGAAAGTTAACTAGCTTCATAATTATCAGCATTCTCCTTTGACCAAACCACCATATACCTTCCTCTGTGTCAGGACTGATTTCTCCCTTACTTCGTCCCAGACATTCAACTGCATCTCAGTCAGTGCAACACTGTTATTTTCTCCAAATTGAGTTAACTGTAAGATTCCATGAGAAACAGTATTGACCATTTTGCTACAACACAAGTCCTCCCCCAGTGTTCTCATCATCCACTAATTTTGTAATACTTTCCCATAAAGAAGAGAAAAATAAAACAAATAAACAACTTGTCTGGCAAGAATTACTCTTCACCAAGCAATTGTGGTTGATGGTTCAGTTATCCTCTAAGGGGGAAATTTTCAAAAGCATTCAGCACTGACCTAACCCCACTTCTGTTGAAGTCAGTGTTAGTTTTACCATTGGCTTTAATGTTAGCAAAGTTAGGCTAATGCTGAGCAGTTTTGAAAATGCCACCCTAATTCATTCCAGTGTATGTTTCCTTTATTATCTTTAAGGGATAATTTAAAATTTATGGCACTTTCATTTTCAGTAATTTTTTCTTATTAATGTCAGATCAAGGGAAAGGAGTTTAATACCTAACATTGGAAAAATTATCACTGATTCTTATCCTCTCATCATTTAGAAAGAACCACCTCTCCTTATATATTTGTAAAAGCTGAGTATTTTCTTCTGGATCCCTCTGGGAAGAAAAATTCCTTTCCCCATCTGTAAACTTTAACTGACCTTCTGTTGGATTGCACTTATCATTTCCCCTTCGTCCCTACCCAATATTGACCTTAGCTATTTATTATTCTTTAAGTTTTTCATTCTCATGGAGACTGTAATTTGTTGCAGCTTACAGTGGCTCAGATCATGTGCATACTTTTCAGTTCCTCCGTGGTCATATTTGTTATCTGTAACTATCCTGATACTTAAATTGCTTTGGCTATGACTCTGACCATGTGGTTCTGGATACTTTGATACACTGGTGCAAAAGTGGTACACGAGTAGTACACAAGACATTTATCTAGGGATATGTAGAGTACTCAGTTGGTTTGCAGATGTCCCCAGTTTTTACAGCTATTGTTGATGATATAACTCAGCTTTATATACAATTTTCCATGTGTACTGTCAGACTGTAGTTGTGAGTTTGTTTAGAGTTATGACATTAAGAACATCTCATTTGCCTGTTGATTTCTTTCTTATAGTTGAACTGACACTCCACTTGAGAACCCACCCATCAAAATTTGCATTATGCCTCCAAATCCATAATCATTGTCAGATGCTGTATCATTTGTCTTGATCATTTGATATATTCCTTGGGTTTATGTACAGACATGGAGATATTTAAACTCATGTATCCGTATTATTCTTCCTATCTGGTGTCAGAAAAACCTATCTTCCCCTTTAATTTGCAAATGATGTCATCTGAGTTAACAGAACTCTGTTCAACTGCTACTGGTTCAAAGTATATTCAGTAATGTCTTCAAGTTTATCAGTGCTCTCCTTCTACTACAAGGAGTATTATTTCACCTGTTGCCCTATTGGGACACCTGGTAATCAAAAATCTGCCTCTCTCTACCACCATGATGAAAATCATGAACTCTGGCCAGTGTTTCTTACATTTAGCTGAGGCCCGTCTCTTTTTCCTGAAATTTTCTCCAAGCCAGTGCCCATGACATGTTCTTCTGGAAGCTAAAGCTCCATATCATCAAATGATTAAACTCACCCAGCTGGAAATAGTGTTTCTGTGATGAGAGAAAATGGAGGGCATAGTCTAGCAGTTCTGTGATGGAAAAAGTGAAGGTAGTAGAACTGCACAATATTTCTGATTATGCAAAAAAGACAGATCTGTGGAGGCCAGGCAAAATTTTCTACAGTGTGTGCTGAAATGGCTAAGTAAAACTATAAAAGGTCAGGGCCAAAATGCTAATTAAGATGGCTAGTTTGCTGGAATCTCCATTAAGTTATCTAAAGGTGGGTTTAGGAAAAACAATGTTGTTTGAGAAAATGTTTTTTGAATACAAGTCCATCTGGTGATTTGATAAAAGTATTTAGTTTCCCAAGGCAATCTGAGTGTATACTCCCTAGGCGCCACCGTTTATAGCTTAAATATGACTTGCATGTGGATTCAGCATTACAAATAGGAAACAGCAGCCTTTGGACTTGTACACTAATGTAGTCCTTTCATCACCCAGTTACCCTTAAGCATCTCCTTTCCTATTGTAATTTGGGCTAAATGCAAAGCATTAGTCCCATCAATAAAAACTAATGGTTCTACTTAGAAAAAAAAAGAGGTAGATTTAAAATAAAGGAGATATAGATAGCTTGCTTTTCCTTGTATCCAGGAAGTTAGATGGATAGTGGTGTGCAGCCATCCACTGCTGGAGGTAGGACTATTGAAGTGTTGTCATTAAGGATCAGCCCACACCTCCATCCTTAAATGCAGTTTACGAAGGAACTGCTTCTTACTAACTAGTGTGTGCACTGAAATTAGGCAGGCAAAATCAAAGAACAGCTTTCTGTTTTGCCATTGCTAGTTTTGCAGAAACAAGTATTATGGCACTGCTGAATGTGAAGAAACATTATCAAAGAGACGAGCAACATAGCTGCACTGCCAGCGATATTTACAATTTTTTGGCACTGTGGGAAAGATGTAGCATTAACCCTCTTTTTAACCTAACATTTTAAGGTAGCTGATGTGGAAACTGGACTTTACTTTTAATGCTGATGCTTCAGTTAACATGCTCAGGTCAGGACCAAGAGATCATTATAAAAAAACACACGGAAGTGATTAAAATGCCATATTCTAGTAAAGCAAGAGAAAAGTCACATTTTCAGCTGTTATAAATCAGGATATATACAGTAAAGGTAACAAGTATTCTAACTTCCACTAGCTAAAGATTTGACACCATCTCTATTGTTGGTACTAGTAAGTTTGAAATAGCACAGAATTGTGTAAATACCCAACGTCATCACAGATACAATTAGCATAAAAAGAGAGTTTGCACATTAAACATGATAGAAAATTTGGACAAGCTGCAACTGCAAAATTGAAAGTGCCTGTTTATTTGGGAAAGTAGCACTGAATCCTAGCATCTTTGTTCAGGAGAAAAAGGAAAGCTTCTTCGTGGGACCCATAATGAAATCAAGCTGAAAAGTAACAAACCCCGTACAGCATTTTCAATTGTTATGCGTAGTCACTACAAGGGAGAAATTTCTAAACTGTGGTCTAGATCTCACCTTGATTGCCAGAAAATTTCTAGCACTGGAAGCCAGTCTGTTGTTAGACTTTGACATAGCTGTAGTTTGGCATAAGTAGCTGCAAGAACCACGGTGGATAAAAATGAACTATCAGTCTTGCAGACAGGAAATTCTTTTGGGGCACGGATGATGTCCTCTGTGTAGTGTGCAGCTCCAAGCACAGCGAGGAGTGTTAGCAAACAGTTTCTCATCCTCACTTTCCAGACAAAGGATTGCCTCTACCCTCCTATTAACTTACCCTCTTTTACTCCAGCAGCCCTACAGATTCTCCTTCTGTTAGCCTTGTTTCATGAGGGACACATGCTTTTGTTTGCTTCATGCTTCCTATCCCTGCACAATGGTCCTCCCTTTTTCAGATCTCTCTTCAAAGCCTTCAGCATCCAGTTGGGCACCCAGTGCTAAGCCCTTCCACTTTTGTTTCAGTATCTCCGTTTTAGTTTGGTGTAAATGGGCAAGATTTGTCTGTAACAGTAAGCATATCCGTGACCTTTCACTTTTGTAATAATCCTTGTCATCTCGCCCTTTTCCCAAACACTCAATGCTCTTTTTTACAGTTACTGTGTTTTAGTTAATTGGGCTGGGACCTTTTTTTAAACTGCCTGTTAAGCTCCATAGACACCTGGGGCACTGGATATATAAATAATAATTGGTGAAAACAGTGAGATTGAAGCTCCCATTAAATTGTTTCATGGCAACTTTCACCTAGTGAATTCAAGTCCAGCAACAGGAAAATCAGATAAAGAGCATTAAAGCAGGTTTTGAGGTAATTAATAAAAGATACACAGTTAAGAAATTTGGAGGGTGTGGAAAATGCCAACTGGGAGTCTTTGATTATTGGATATATTTAGGTAATTGGAACTGAGGAAGCATTTGCAAGATTCCAAGTAGTTATGGAAAATAAAAGATTAGTACTTGTACTCAATTCCATATGCCAGGTGAGATGGAAATACTATTGGTCCATAAACCCATTTTGAAGGAGGACAAGGCATAATGTTAGCAAGGACATCTGACTCACTGTCAGTGAGGAAAAAAGTCTTGTTTCCCCAAACTGGCAATACAGTGGAAGAAGATGTGCCCTGCTCACCACCTGGTTCAGCTGGATGACAGGCATGAATTGAAAACTATCAGTGTTATCTCCAGTCTTCTTCTAGGCTCCACTTGAAAGCAATGTTAAGCCTTAAGAATGCGGGCAGGGAGAAATGTCAGCACAGCGGATACTGCAGCAGTGCTTTGCACTTTCAAGGGATAAACAGAGATGGAAGTGAATTCAATCTGTGCTATTCCTTTCTGCAGCATGCCTCACCCCATGTTACTGTTATTTCTTCTGAAATCCTTGAAGGAGTCTCTGAAGTACACAATTTTATTTTTGTGAATCCAAGGAGTTCCTATATGCACATATTCCTGACATTCAGCAAGAAGTAGCTCTATGACAAATATGAAGAGGAATAATATTAACTATTGCAATTCCTCCATATTCTAATTTAACTATTGGCAGTTTTTTATTGAACAATATGTAGTTTTTCTCATTTCAGTTATTCTGTTACATTGTATTTGAGTTCCTTACAGTCTTTAACCTTCAACCATGAAAACATCTCTGTGAGGTATAACATAGTCATTGCCCTAACTTAGATATGGAAATAGCTACACAGAGGGTCAAGGTCCGTAGACTTAGGCATCATGCTGCCATGTACTGCTGTACCTAACTTCTTCTACCTACTGCAGTCCATACACTTCAGTGTTTCAATCCTATTTACATTCCATGAGGAGACTTAGGAGGCTAAGAATATGCCTGGTTAGCATATTCATCTAGGGACAGAAAGCCTGTGTTCAGTTGCCTCCCTTCTAGAAAGAGAGTGTCTTCTCCCAGTGAATGCCCTCCTTATGAGGCTGCACAGTGCCTTGAGAAGGGGATGCGATGGCTGTGTGTGTTTGCTCTCCTGTTTGTCTGTTTCTCTTGCTGATGTGGTTCCTATTTGTTTGACATAATTAAAAATTCACTGAGCCAGAAAGAGAGAGAGAGAGATATAAAGAGGCAACATAACCTTGCAGCTAGGGCATGAACTGTGGTGCAGAAGATCTACACTCCCATCCTCTTGCACTTAGTTCTGAATCTAAAATACATCTTTAATAAATATTGCCAGGACTGGAACTGATTTCTCTCTCCTCAACTGGGTACCTAACTCAGAAGGTTATTTATTTATACTCAAGCTTTCTGCTGCCCATTATTCCATATCAATCAGCAATTTTAAAAGATGCACAGAAGGGCTCCATCTCAGTCTAAAATCTTGCAGTTCAAGTACTCAGGTAGCAGAAATCAAAGGCTCAAATGGTTTTAGGAAGAAAAGGAAATCAAATTTAGCACACTGGTGTCACCATTAACCTTTGAGTTGTGGTTCCTAGTAAGTGCTGTGGGTTTCAGTGATGACCTCATTACAGGCAAGATTCAGTACAGAGTCAAGGAGCTAAGCTTTGCTGAAGCTGTGCTGGCTCCATACAGAGGCTGTTCAGGAAAAGATGCATTGCTCCTCCAGAACTGAAAGAGCTGAGGAAGCAACATGGTGTGGGGACGTGTGAGTGTCTCTGAAGAATTAGCAGGGTTCAGCCAATTTGCCTGGGTTTTGCCAGAGCTGGAAGCAGAGGTGGTGGACAGTCCAGCTAAAGGAGTCTACAGGATTTTGGCAGTCCTGGGCACTTCCAGGAGCATGATGCCTAGAGAGCTTTATTGGCAGAAGTGCAGGAGCAAGTTGAATATTTTCAACTTTCAAACTGAAGGATTTTGTCAGTTTCTCTCCAGTATTTCTATTTATTTTGTGTTAGACAAATTTTTGTTGCAACATGTAACGCAGGATTGAGATGTGAAAAGCCATCCATAATCAAATGAGCATACCATTTCCCTGTGTTCTCTGTTGAAAGTCTGAATTTTGGAAATTACTATGTGTTCCTGGTGTATGCATTTTCAGAATATGGCTTTGTGAATAAGAAATGTGTGTATGAGCTTACTAGCAGCATGTGTGAGTGTATGTGGGTGTGTATGCATATGTGTGTGCTTGTATAACATACTTGCACTGAGAAGTACAAAGGTGGTACAACAGTTGCGCAAAATAGGCTTTAATTTTACCTATGACACTCCTATGGGGATAAAACTCTGAGCTATAAAGATAACCTGTAAACATGTTTTTCTTGGTTTTTCTTTCTTTTTTTTTGGGGGGGGGGGGCTTTGTTGTGCATGATGTGTTACAGTTACTGAGAGAAATGGTGAGAAAGGAGAGGATAGACATCGGTGATCACACAAAACGTGTTCTATTTATTAATAAGATTTTAGAAAAAGATGAGACCCAGCAGCCTGTAGGCATGGATAAGTTCTACAACAGGCTGGTTACCAATCATTCTAAGAGCCAGCTAACAGCTGTCTGACCATTGGATATGGCTATTTGCATGGCTAACAATTGGATGTCTATCCGCTATGTGAATGGCCTGCAACAAGCTGTTTGTTTGGAGACTATTCATAACGGCACAGTCAAAAGTCTCCTGAAAGGCATACTCGTTTCCATTTCTGTTCTTTACCCTTCCAAAATTGGCAATTTATTACATCAAAAAATAGCAGTCAGCCCAGAAAAGGACAAAATTGACACAGTTCTCTTTTGATCTTTAAGTTTTGAATAGGCACCCACCAATGAACTTCCCAATGAATATTCATTGGATGCAAAAGAAGTATCCAGCATTTTTATAAATTGAGGATTTACTCTAAATATTTAATAAAGGGATGACTGTTGGTACTTTATATAGCACAGATGCATTTTCAAATGCCTTTAAAAAGAGAAAGTTGATCTCTTTTTGCATGCATTTGCTAAATTGCTCCCTTTTCTTTTACATATACACTTTTCCTATATTTTCCTGTATTTCTGTCCTTGTGGCAGGTTATTCCATGTCTCTTCTCAGCAATTTCTTATACCTTCCTTTAAAACAACTGATATTGTTGCCCCTGGATATAAACAGATTAGTTAACACAGACCATTGATTTGATCTAATATGCCAACTACTGTGTTCCTTTGCAATCTGTACAATGATCTAGAAGTTTACAGTGCAGCACAGGGAAACTATCTGAAGTTTCCTGTTACTGCAAAAAGGTAATGGGCTGAAATACACTTTGTATGTGTCAAATTCCATTCACTGAAATGTCATTGATTTCAAGGCAGTAATTCCAAATTTTTGATGGTATAATCAGGAGTGGTAGTTGGCCCAACAAAGGGGTTCTGTTGATTTGTTACAAATTGCTACAAAATAACAATGAATTTATTTTAACATATGCAAATTCTGAAGAAGGGAGCATTTTTCACTCTACAGCAGGATAGATGGATAATACTATTTCATTTATAAGAAAGGTTTTTGCCTATGTTGTTCTTTCTCTTAGATATTACAAGAAATAAGCTAAATAAGAGTCCTTAAGGGCAGAGCCTACTGTCTTTACATGAGCTACATATTAGATATTTCATAGCACCCCAGATGAGAAGAGATACTAATTTCAAACCATCTACTGTAATTTCATAACATTATAATGTCGTGCTCTACATTCAAGTACTCAAATGTTCCCATATCAAAGCCATTTGAAAGAATTGTTCAACAAAATTAGAATGCTCTGCAATATTTAGTTGCTTCTCCACTGAGTGAAAGAACAGTCTTCTGCTTGGGATGTCAGTTTGCTACTTCAGATATCTTAAATAAGAAATTGTTATGACTTTAAAAATGTACAAAATTCAGTTCCAGAGCATGGCTTCAGCAGGAGCCACTTTTAGAACATTTACTAAAGTAAAGAGTCTGCAAATTGGAGTTAACTGCAAATTGGACCACATGCTTTTGCCCACATTTCTTCAACTCACATTGAGGCAACAATTTACAGTGCAGCAGTTTACAACTGGTAAGATAAAATGTTACCTAAGCTTGTTGTTGATATGATATTATAATTCTTGGCAATGAGGTTTATAATGTAGCAATCAAATTATTGATATCCTTAGAAAATGCATAAACAAATGTACATTCAGAAGTGTTGAGGGAAGAAGTTGGTAGTTTTCCTTTTTTAACTGGTGAGTTCTTCCCATTCTCCCACGTTTTGCCTACAGTCATGCTTTTCCATTCACTGATTAGATTACCATGCTGCTTGCTAAACATATTATGCTCTTGAAAGTCACTCAGAAGCTCCAGCTGGTGCAGATGCAGTGACCCGCTTCTTTAGTCAAACTAGTCGGAAGAATCACACTGCATCAGTACATTAGTTACTGCTTCCCTTGAGAGTGCAAATTAGCATGCTGTTTTCACTTTGAGAGTTTTACATGACCTGGGACTTAACTACCTGAGGTATACTTTCTTTCCTCATGCACTGCTGCAAATCTCTGAGAATTATTGAGACCAAGTGATTTAGTAGCTCTTTGCCTGCAGATGAGAACATCAAATTCTCACAAGGCTGCTCAGCTCTGGAATTTGCATCCCCTTATTCTGGTAGTGGCTGGGACTGCATCTCTTCTGCATGCAGAAATTGTACCACCGTCATTAATTAGATCTGCTTACTTAAATGAGACAGTCCTACTGATGTGGATGTAGCTATACTGGAATTAAGATACTACTTTTACTTTGTTACTTTTCCTCAACACATTAAAAATAGGATTCATCTCAACTCATATATTTACAGTGTGAACTTCCCCAACTGAACCAATCATCTAGACATCCTTCAGAGTCAGTGGAGAGAAACAGAGAAAAAATTATTCTTGCTAATTTAGGGATCAGACCTAGAGAGATCAAACAGTGGGATACTGTGTACACACAGTACAGTCTACATTGTGTAAGCAGCACCACAGTAGAGACCAACCAATTAGTTCTGAGTGAGCAGGTTTGCCCACAGAACACAGTGCAGCGTAGTGCAGACACATTAATTTAAAGACAAGAAATGGTACAGTTCTGTGGTTGACTTATTAGAAGGCTCAATGCCATCTTGACACAGGTACAATTTTTTGACTTCCAGAGCCAGGTCAGCTAGAGTTAGCTCAGATGTGTCTGCAACGGGATATGGTACAGGCATGCCCCTTAGCATACACTCATCAGTGAGTTACACTTGTGTTGAAATAGCTGTATCAGCTATACCAAGATCAAGCATGTTTATACTAGTAGAAGTGCATCAATGTTACAGGTTATATTTGTTTAAAATCAGAACCCAAACTGACATAGTTATACTAGCAAACTAGATGTGTAGACCAAGTCCCCTCCTATTGACCTTAAAGGCCCAGGGCAAAGCCCATCTCTTTGTTCATGTTTTTCTGTGGAGTAAATAGGGGGGGCGGGGGGGCGGTTGATTGCTCAGCTGGAGGGTTAAGGACATTACTTTTGTGTCTTTGTTGTATTATATCATAGGTAATTGAAAACTTAAGTAGTTTAATCTTCAGGCAGTCAACAGTTGGCAACATATCAAATTTTATTGAATGGTTTTAATGTTGAGAGCACCTTGAGGCCAAGGGCGAGGCAGAGAGTTTCAGCTTTATTGAATCAAATTTAGAGAGTATATATTTGGTATCCATATATACTCTATTCATGTAGAACCTCAAAGACTTTAACCATCCAGAACTTGGCATTTTATCTCTTACTGTTCAGGCTGACTTGCACTGTTTAGATGTTCCCTGGTGGATCTAACTTTCCTTAAAGCAGGAATATGTGCCACTGTTCTGGCTATGGAGCTTACAGGTCATGGCTAATAGCAATGATCCCTCTACTGAAGTAATCCACTAAATCACATTTAATTTCACTCATTAAATAAGACCTACTAACTCATATTCCTAATTCAGTGCTTGTGCATATGTAGCCTCCAAACACACAAACCTACAGTCTATGTCCTAGAAAAGCTCCTGAAAAACTAGCATTGGGGGTTTAGTTTGCTTGAGTTTGATTCAAGATCAATGATAGAGTAAATGTTGCTGAGACTAACTCAGTATGAACTACCACTGTTAGATATCTCAGCTACATACAACCTAGAGGAAATGCTCTTAGTAACAGGAAGGTCATGCAGTCTGTGTCCTGTATACTTGCATTTCTTATAGTTGTAAGGGAACTTACAGACCTCAGAAGAGGTTTGGTTCCTCTTGAACAAAACAGATATCTAGGGATAAGGACTTTTAATAGGTCACCTAGTCAGAAGGCTGGAAATTCATGCTGAAAAAAATACACTCAGAAATAGGACAGAATGGTGTGTCCAAAGTTGGAACATGCAAATTTCAAGTCCTAGATGGGTTTGTATTTTCTTGGTTGACTGGAATGATTGTCACCTTGTTTTTCTTTAACCCACCACATGGAAGATAAAATTAAAAAATGTCATTGTATGAAAAATTACATTTTATGGGAAAGTGCGGAAGAATGTCGAGAAGATAGGCAATGGAAGCTAGCCAGACCGTTCCGTGGGAAAAGGAGCATCAACAGGACATGYTGACCCATAGCCATGTAGCTGGGCCTATGCCAGTGTGGTGTGCACCTGGGCTTTGACTCAAGATTAGCGATGAGCTCAATGTGCCCACTGCGCATGTGTATAGTACACAAAAACCACGTATAGTGCCCCCCCGGCGTTCCTCGCCTTGGACCGACGCTCAGCGGTGCCAGGGACTCTCCCGCTCCTTTGTTGCCTCGATCGGGAAATCGCTGGGGAACCCCCGCTCAGACGCAGAGGTAATAAACACTCAGCATTGACCTTAGTGTTCTTTGTGTTTGTGTATCTGTTCCTACTGGGAGTCCAGGCGTTGCCCCCGCCGGACCCTTACATACGTGGAAAAGAAGATCGTGCTTCTTGGATTAAGAAAACTATGCAAATGTAAGTGATTTGTTCTCCTGTTAAAACAAACCTAGTACGTGACTATTCCGTTAGCGAGCAAAACTTTTTAAAATTATGTGTCCAGTGAAGTGAGTTAAAATAGATTCTGTGCTGTGAAATAGTCAACACAACATTTTCTTCTTTATAGACATTATCCTGGTTTGTCTGCAAAGTCAGTAATGCTCCATCTGTCCAAATTTGGCATGCCTTTCTGACATCTCCTCCTACTTCTCTGAGATATGTCTGTACCTCCAGGTCAGCTGCGTACCTAATTCATATAGGGTTTCTTTTTCTCTGTAACGTATCTAGTACACACAGCTATCTATCTGGTAATTTCTCATCCAAGTCCTTATGTAATATCTAGATTATTTTTGCTTTGGCAAATATAGTTTTGTCCCATACATGTCAATGCAGAATGTTCTTATTCATTACTTTAGTCATATTACATCTCCTGTGGCATCTCTCAGTTGGTTCCCATTTCTCTAAAAGGTCCAAGATAGACTCCTTATCTCAGTCTCAAAAGCCTTCATGAGGTACTGCATAATTCATATAATTTCTGTGCAGCACCCAGAGGTCACTTACCACATCTCATCACATATCATGTGAGTCACTGCTGCACTTTGTCCCAAATACGCACTTTCATGCTTTCTCCCTTGCTGGGGAGAGCTTTCCGTAAACATATCTCAAATTATTTCTTTATCTTCTTTCAAGTCCCAACTGAAAGTCTTCCTGCTGAACTGCCCATCATGCCCCAAAACCATCGCTCACCATACTTAGCAGGAAGTAAGAACAAATATCAAGGGGTTGTTCACCTACAGCCTGCATTGTTTCCCACTGAGGCAGAAGATATTTTTTATGGGTACAGTGTCATCAGTGCTGAGAGTAGAAAAGACAGCAACCAAAAGGATTTTGAAAAAGAGTCTATAGCAAATAATTAATTGCTGTATGGTGGGTGACTCAAGTTGCTCAGAAAAATGTGAACTAAAAATCCTTTCCTTTCTTGTGGAAGGGGTCACTGTAGCTATTAGAATGCAGATGATTTAATAAGACTATTCATGGAGAACTGGAAAATGAGGGTCTAGAGGCAGGATCTCGAGTAATCACAACTTAAGCACTGTAAGCTATGTAAGCCAAAAAATCATTGTTAAACTTCACCCAAAAATTGGTGTTAAGTGTTGCCTTAAATATAGTTTACTATAGGGAAAACATAAGTGACCTATATTGCTCTTTGAGAAGTCTTGTGCCCTGAAAAGCTTTGATCTTCACTAAATAAACTGTAGCATTTTGTAGCATGATAACCACAAGAACTAACTTAGGTAATTACAAAAAGATCTAATCCAAATGGAAACAGACATTTTGGCATATAGACCTGCTTTTCTTTATAAATCTGCAGGAAATCTCAGTCTCTTCCCTGCTGTGAAAAAGCAAAAGCCTGTGAAGGATTTGTCACTGATGCAAACAGTGAGGAGTTTCTTTGAGAAAAGAAAATACCTGTAATTTACTAGAAAAAGACATATCCACTTTTGGTGCACAGCTTGGTAATTCTACCCAGTATTTCCAAACATCAAAATGCAATCCATGGCCAGTCTTCCACTTAGATCAAACAAAACAGGCAGGCCTCTTTTTACTGATGTGAATAACAATTTAGCTACAGTAAAAAAAGACTGTGCTCCATGGAGAGTGTAATTTGAGATACTAAGATCACAAGAAAACAGTATACAACTTGTGTTAAAATATCTAGACTTACTAAGATAGTTGAGAAGGCAATTGAGAAACCGTTGAAGAAGTCTCAGAAGAATCAAATCCTCCATCTCTTATTTTTTCTAAAAATTAAGCTTATAGAGAAGTACAAAAAAAAGAAGATCCTTTATAAGACATTCCAGTATTGTATGAACAAAAAAAATGCACTGGTGTTGTATGAATGAAATAAAATGTCTTCTTGTATCAAAGCTGGTATTCACATTGCACAAATCGATCTTCATAGCACTTTATGCCATGGAGACTAGTAAAACTAATTAGAAGTGATTTTCCAATAAACCTTGAAAATACATCTATTGAGTTATTAAGCTCATTCATAGTTTTCAGCAAAAGCAGGACTAGAACTGAAAAACTTGTTGTAAGATTTAAATAAAGAAAAAAAGGAAAACTTCTACACTCTTCTGGCCAGCTATCCTCAGGATGTACTGCAGTTCCTGTTGCTTCCATGCTAATGGAATGCTTTGTACATATTTGGGGCAGAATATTACAATTACAGGTTATCTATTTCCTCATACCAACACTGTGCAGATGCTGGTATTACGTAGACATCTTATAACTTACTAATCAGCCTTCATTAACTTAGTCTGCCATGTGTTGTCCATTGGTATCTCAAGGGAGATACAAAGTCTTGGGCTGTCTATTCATAGTTTTTTGAGGCAGGCCTAAGAGCAAAGTTTCTTCAACCTATAATTTAATAGCAACAGCCTGCTCAGTATCACGCTGCTATTTAAGAATTACCTGGATGCTTTGCACTCCCTCCCAGCATGTCCCATGCATGAGATGGGTGGAAGGACTGTGCTACTGCCTTTAGCTATCAGAGAGTTCTCAGCTGGTACGTAATTCAGCTGTAGAAATACTTTGTGTGAACAATATAGTGTGAAGACATCCTAGCAAAGTTCATGATTGAGCCCTATGAGTTTAGCAGATTTCAGTTGCTCTACTAAACCTGCTGGTGCCGCGTTCTGACTGCCACTGTGTATACACTGGATTCCATTCAAAAGAATGTTTAAACAATGGTAGTTTAACTAATACATGCCAAAAAAAGTGATATAATTGCTCTTTATTACACAAATTACGCTGTATGGTTATTCTTTTTAATGCTTATAATTTAATTACCAATAAGCTCCATAACTAAAATGTTTACTCTGAAATAGATATTATAATTAATACAGATTTAAAAAATACATGTATTAAATATGAAAGTGAAAGTGCAGTTATATATTTATGTTAAGTATTCAAGTTTGTGAATTAGCCACAGTTACTCAAAAGACACAACACAATATAGTTATATTCTAAATATAGTGTAACTACAGTGTTGTTTACTTATGAATTCTAAATGATGTTTTCTCATGGTTTCTTCCATGACATAAAAGTTTAATATGTATAACCCCAACTCTTTTCAGTTCTCATTCATGTATTCTTTTGGTCCAATTCCTTTTAGATGTTCTCCAGAATTTAACAATGATGACATCACATTCCACCACAGTGAAAGACAATGATGTCATGATATGAAGTTGTCAGAACACAAAATGAACCAAACAGGGGTTATATTCATAATCCATGCCACGTAATTCATATCACATAAAAATATGTTTTACTTGAAATGTTATCAAATTAAATATTTTGTCATGAAGCATTTCTTTTATTATGCTCCTCTCAAATTATAGTGAAATGAGGTCTTGATTTTAGACTCATCCTTAAGCGGGTATAGGCATCCCCTTACTTTAACACGTGAGCATTATTAATCTTTGATTATTGATCTTTGTTAAAAGTTTCTGTGGTAATGAAGAGTTACTGTTCCCATTTATAGGTGAGAACTGAGGAACAAATAGACGAATCTTGAAAATATAAGACAAGTCTTATTCTCGACTTCTAACTCCAATTCCACATGTACTAACAGACCTAATATTTCTAAGCAGATAAGGCATGACAGGATTGTTGCCCCGTATCCCAACTGCAACTGAATGTGTGAAAAGTATGAAATAAAAACTCATATATCCTCTTATCTGAATGTTAGTTTAACAGCAGTTAACCACAGCATGTATTTGCTATTTCCCTTTCAGTTTTTTTCCTGAAAATTGTCTGTTCTGGTTCTCACTTTCTCTCACCATTCCCTTTATCTTTCATACTGCTTTTTCTGGAGATGGAAAAATCTGAATACAAGCCACTTCAATATCATTCATGAAAGTACCATATTCTGGTATAGGTCCAAGAATAATGTCATGACATGATATTTTGGCAGACTCAGGCAAGCAAATATTCTTCAAACTTCTGATTACTAGAAATAACTGTTGCCATTATCTTATAAAAATATTCATAAAATGTAGCCCTGTTTGTGCCTTTGTGGTTGCCATCTCTCCATGCCTGCTTCTTAACTTCTTTAGTGTGATATCGCAAACCCACCCTCCATGAGGAGTTAGCTGATCAGTGAATATGTCACCTCTGATACCACAGTTGTACCACTTCACACTAAACTGTGCCAAAAGCAGCAGCAGAAGGAATCAAGTCAGTAGTGGTGGAGGGGAGGAAGAAGAGAAATCCACTTCCAGAGCCAAAGTTCCATCAACCATGGATGTTCCCTGGCCACCAACTAGTTTTAATTGCCACCAAATTGTTTTCATTTGATTGGAATATCAGAATTGCACATTGTACAGCATGTCTGTAGGTGACTATCAAGCTGAAATGCTAACATTGCTAATGTGGGAGATCAGTTTTGCTCACTGTACAAAATAATATTCTCTGTACTTTAGCAAAGTAGACAAGGCCTGGTAATTCATGGCCATCAGACTGATGAGGAGAGTTTTGTTGAATTACTGAAGCTTCACAGCAATGACAATGAGACCCTGGGAAGCTAGCTGAAGAGAAAACAAGATTACACAAGTCCAACAATTCAGAATGAAATCATCAGTCTAATGAGCCATGAAGTTATCCACACTATTGTAAAGGAAATTAATTGTGGTTCACAATACCATTCTGTCATAGCTGATAGAACTCAGGATTACATAGATACAGTGTGCAATAGAAAAGTGTTCATCTTCACTGTGTTGACCCTGGCATGCAGCCTAGCAAAGAATTAGTTACAATTTACTAGCCACCGAATGATTCAGTGGACTTCACTGGAAAAAACTACTTACTGACATTGAAATACTTATGAATAAAGCAAGGACATTCTAGAGATATGTTCTTAGGTGCACATATTTTCAAGTGTATGTACATTTTGAAATGAGAAGTGAATGATCATCTATGATCATTCTATGAATGATCATCTAGTCTGCTCTTCTTTCATAGAAGGACAGTTTCAGTAGAATCTATTATCCAGTCATATGTGATACCTCAAAGGAAATTAAAAGTGGAGATATAAAAACTAAGGCCAGCAGTCTCTCAATGGGAGAATGCAACTGTAAATGTGCTTGCTTTAATGTCCCACACTCATAAAACCCCTGATGAGTCTGAAATAAAAGTTTATAAGAGAGCCAAAGCACAACACTAAGCAGGCTACATCAAGTAAATTTTGTCAAAGAAAAGTTAATGAGGCAAAGAAGTGATTCAACTGTGTCTATTATTAAATAAGCAGAAGAAATTGTCTAAACATGAGACTTGGACCCAATAGCGCCTCTGAAGCCCAAAGCTTCCTCTGCTATTGTACTGTTAGAGAACACAGCAACTTTATATAATCAAAGGAAAGAATTTTTCAGACCACATTACTTCAAAGAAATTTGTGTCTGCTTTGTCCTGCTGAAGAACTCATTCCTGTAGGCTGATCTGAATGAATATCTGCAGTTGGAAGGAATGTTTCATGTTTCAAGTTGATGAGGAATTTGCTGGCTGTGAACCCGAGGAAAAAAAATCATGATTAGGAAATATCCCCCACTCAGAATCTGACCGTATGAAATATAACTTGAGACATTTTGCACACTAGAACTACTCCTGCTGAAAACATGCAGTCTGGTAACTGTCTTGGCACAGCTGCAGTCCCTTCAGTGTGACAACTTCACCATCAACTGCCCCAGAGAGGCTGGGACTGCTGAGCTCCATAGTTGAGGCACCTCCAGATTAGACTGAGGACAGATAAATTTATTTTCTTTTTCTATCAATTTTGCCTGCAGTGTTTGTTTTTCTACTTACCAGCCCAAAGATTCACTGTGCATGCTGTTTCCCAAAATGTCTGCTTTGTTAGGAATTGTCTAACTTTGAACTCTGCGTAAGCATCATATCATCATTTCAGGTCATATCAGGGGAAAAGATCCTTTATCAGTGCCTTTGGCCTTTATACAGAGCTGTGCGTTTACCCAGAAAAACAGCACAGTTTTAGGCAACATGCTTAATATGTACAACTTAGCAGAGGAGCAAGAGGATCTCAGGTGACCCTTGGTAAAATTTCACTGTTGTATTAAACAGTTTGTTTGACTTCCCTCACTGTTGTAGCTTATTCCTACTCTCACTACTGGTGAATCATTTTTTGCCTGCTGTGACATTCCTGTAGCTTAGAACAACAGATCAAAAGAGAAAATGTGGTGACTTTGGAAGGCCCTTTGGCAACAGTCTAATCATACCTGTTTGCCCAGAGAGCTCAAAGATAAGAGGCAATGAAGCATTAACACCATGAGCTACCATAAGATCAGGGGAATGAATTTAGGAAGATGTGAAGTATCAGATATAGAAATAGTTATCAAGTACACAAAGAAGTTGCAGTCCAAATTGAGCACTTTGTTAAGTGGGTGAGGGATTTCATAGAATTTCTAAGTACAGCTCTCAGTTGAGACCCTGAACATTCAAGAAAACTGTGCAGGTGGAAGTAGTTAAAATAGTCATAGTAGTGTAGGAAACCATCAGTTTACCTGGAAACTAATGTATTCATTTTAAAGAATCTTTGTTTTTATTGAGAAATATGTGAACCTGTGAGAATAATCTGACCTTCATGTGTCCGCCAAAGACACTATTTGAAGAGGGGAATAGAAGACAGTTGCCAACTTCAGATGCTTCAGTCAAAGTCAAAGTATGAAAATACACATGGAGAGAGAAATAGTTTCAGAAGCACTTTCTGGATAATTGGCATGCTCTGATTTCTTTGGGGCTAAACAACTTTACTTTAAAAATATATTTTGCACGGAGGAGAGATTCTAGCCTGTTTTTGTCTTATGTAAATCTTATACAGAGATATCTGTGTATTTTGCTGTATCATAGTTCACCCATTATGAGAGGAAATAAAATATTTTGAACTTTATGGATACTTTCAGGAAAACTGATATCGCATAGTAGTACCTGTAGTGAATCCAGTCCAGAATCTTGACCCCAACAGCAATAGATGATAAATGTGTCAAAGGAAAAGGTATAATGTCTATGATCTTATACCACAGTAGATTTCAGAGCAAAAATCTTATATCCTGAGGCTGTTTCCTTTACCTGGTTTTGCCCTAGCTAGGTAGAAGCCTATTGCATGCATGATTAATTTCCACACATTTCATTGCAGTAACTTTACTAATTTTGAAGTAAGGTTCCTCAGTGTAGTCTGTTCACCTGTTCAGTATTCATCTTCCATTTGTGTGCCTGATGAGTTCCTTACAAGCACTTGTATTGCCAGTCTCATTACCTGTCCCATGTTGTTGCCTGTCTCTGCTCTTTAACCATCCTGTTCAGCCATACTTCAATCTGAAGGGTATTATCAACCTGCAAATGACAGCCACTGGATTGTTGATCGGAGTTATTGCATACTTCGCAGTGTAATTGTGACCCAGGTTAGCAAGAAGACAATACAAAAAGCAACACCAAATCAGTTTGTTAAGATCGCTTAGGAGCTCCACAAAGTAGCAAACTGCCCAACTGCAGGTTCATGCACAATCCGTCCTTGTCCTGTAGCTCCCAGTGCACTGGAATCATCGTCTGGCTTGTAACAGGCCTTAACAGTATCTCATATTTTGAAAGGCAGATCATCCCTATAGTTTCAAAATTATAGGGAGGAATCAAAAAAGCAGACCTTGGGGGTTTTTCAAGAATATCTGGGAATGGACAGAGAGGAATCAAAAGGCACATGACTATTGTGTTGGAGTAATATAGAGTTCATCAGTGACAGCAGTTGTGAGCTGAGTAACTGTCAGCAGTGCTACATCATTTTTAAAATAGTTAAATTGTCCCATCCGAAAGAATCCAAGAAAAGGAAAACTCCTTGAGTAAAGTTCAGCTGCAGTGGCTGCAGTGTGTACCCCATAAAAAGCCAAGAAGTAGTTCTGTGTCTCCCTACATCTACTGTGTGAATTGGTCCCTCTTCTTGGTTTCTGTTACCTCTTCTACAGCCCATATATCTCCACGCACATCCTGGACAACTAAAGAGCAACTATAACTCCATCCATAAGTGTAACACACCAAAGAAAACACTTCAGCAGGTTTCAATCCTGCAATTTCCTCATAAAAATTAATACCAAATGTAGAAAAATCACTTAAGCACAGATCAGCCATTCAGCCATTTCCCTGAATATTAGGGAAACACAGCTTAGAGCTACCATTTTTCACTGTGTCTCACTGTCTTACACATCCCAACAGAAAACCGCATGCAGAATTACTTAAAGTGTAATTCATGAAAGCCACACCAACCCTAGAGGAAGCATTGTAACATAGGAACTTACAACCAATAAACATGGTCAGAGTACAAGGTTGTATGCTGGTGGCTCTGGGCTGAGGTGGAGGTATGTGGGCTGTGGGTGATAGAAGGGAAGTAGTTGGGGTTGAGAAGAAAAATTGATGAGTGGGCTGTAAATGGGGTGTGGAATGATTTAACTGCTTGTTTGTTTTCATTTGTGGGCTGTGAAGTTTAGGAGTCTTGACTCAAAGTTCATGAAGATTTGGTGCATGTGTATGTGTCTATAAGTGTGTGTGTGTAAAGTAAAATTAAATATACATTGCAATATATCAAGTTTCCGAGAGGAAATAAATTACAGTCTGGTTCTTGCTCAGGCATTGGAGTAAAAATGGTGTGATTTAATTGAGAAGTTATGAGATGACACCAGTAGAAAGTGAGAGAAGGTGAGAGCCAAAAGCAATATGCATGTTACTCAAGCCCAGTGTTTTGCCAAGAGCTTATAGAGTAGCATCTAAAGCACTAATACAACATCATCTAAAAGCCCCCTCTTGTGTTTGTTCTGAAAACGACAGGTCTATAGTCAATACTGTGACAAAAGAATTCTGTGTTTTAGTTGGTAAGTCCCTTGAAAGAATGCTTAACAACATTTTAAAGACTGTATATAACATACCTTTGAATGTAATGTCAAAGAAGTCAAGCAGCATGTAAAGACTTTTGTAAAAATGAATTTAAAATCTGCTTTTTTTTTAAATTTCACCTTTAAAATGTTTTGCCAATATAAAATCACCGCAGTGGGAAGAATCCTGAAGTTTTTACAGAGCTCTTAGGCAGAAATCTAGGCTGTGCCTTGAAGATGCAAGTACTGTTTAAATAATATTGTAAAAGCACAAAGTAGACAAACAGCAAATGTGAAAGAATATTCTGTTGAAAGGCAAGCATTGATTATGACTTTGAGGGTGGCACTGAAAGAAAAGTCAAATGTGTGAGTGAAGGTTTCATTAAAGAGAAATAGTGTATAGAACAGGTTCTGTTGCTGCTCAAAACTAAACTCATAAATTGCACATGAATAAGTGTGGACTTTACATTTTGTCTGAAAATTTGACTGCTCTGAAAGTACAGTGTATTTTGTTAAAGGTTTACTGCCTGTGGCTTGAAAGTGCTAATATTAAGTACAAGAATTTTAAACCCAAAGAAAGAGCTGCTTTGGCACATACTTTTATAGCTTGCATACTTGAGGTTTGTTTAAACTCTGATCCACAAACTACTCTGATGCAAACTTGCTCATTTAGTTGCTGGTGGCATTATTGGTCATTGGTTTGATCTGACAAATTAAGTAAATATGTGCAACCATTTTTGCTGTAAAATATGACTTTTGCAACATTTTCTGTCCTAGAAGTTAAAGCAAATCCTTTACCAAGTAAATGGGATAGGGATAAGAGATGGGTTGGAATGATTAGGGGACATAAACACGTGATGGGAGACTTGTAACTACATAGACAAATCTAGAGTTAAAACAGAACAAACTGTTCCATATTATCACTTTCAAAATGTCATTTCAGTTGACAGTTTCTAACTACTTGAAGAATGTGCACTTGTGCTGAAATGCAGAAAAATTGCATAAACAGCCAGATACTTCTGGGACAATTCCAGCAGGCCTTAACAATTCTTTATCTATCCTCCATTCATTTCAATGAGTGTTTTAACTAAGGACCAATAAGTTATCTCTCAGTCTTTTGTCAAGGTTCTCATACTGGCCTTAGCTCTTACAAATCCTTATTCATGTGAATTCCTTTGCAAATTTGGGCCATCCCACTGTGTTAATAATGAAAACAGAAAAACCATGCTCCTGCACAATAGAGTTTTACATGGCTTGGACCTGAGTGCCTGTTATCATGGCATCTCCCATAACTTTTCTTACACAAAATGTTGGGAACAGACTTATAATGCAATTTGAAAACCCAGGCATCCTTGTGCTATTTTTCCTTGTGTAGAATTCTTCATGTTTCTTCCTATGCATTTGTCACAAAATGAATCCCAGGTCTGTACATACAGCTGTAAAGCCACCCTCTTCCTGCTTCATTTGTCACTACTTATGGAAAAGTTAAGCTCTGAATAGGCAATTGCTAGCCATTTCATTACTATCTTGCTCTAAATGCTTTTTAAGTAGTTCTAGCCAGAATAAAGGCAATAATTTCACTGTGAATTCATTCCAAAACTAAAGATGAGAGAAATCACATGAAATATCCTAGAATCCGTGTGCTATTATCCATCAGCTCTGTAGACCCAAAAGGTCTTTGGCGGATTTTCTCCTACTTCTTTTTGCCAAATGCATGTTTTTCCCTTTGATGGTGATTCATGTTAAGAGCAATTAGGTCTTGCTCAATATTATCTTCCCATGTTCTTCTTGATTGGCCAGAGGATTGAAACTCCTAAGAATGACTTTCCAAAATAAGCCTTGCTGGTCTGTCTTCTATCATCCTAACCACATGCTTTGCCCACTCAGGTCACCGGGATTTCACTCCATTCACTGCTTTTGGCTCTTCATAGACCTCCCACAGTCCCTTGTTCAATATTTCTCTCCACACATCGTTCTTTTTAACTAGCCCAAACATTTATCACAGAACTTTTTCTCAAACATCTTTAACTGTCGTTTGTTCTTCTTAGTAAATATCTGTGTTTCCCATCCATATAAAACAACAGATCTCCCAGTGGTCCTATATACTGGCAGCTTAGTCTTTCTCTTGTTGCCTTAAGCTAAATATTATCTTCAGAGAAAAGTAACAGCTATTCCTGCTCTGTACTCATGTTTTTTTCCCCCTCACCAAAATGTTGCTAAAGCTGTTTGGTCGTAGATGGAATATGATTTGGAAATCATCTTTAGAAATTATGAGTTTAATAGTTTTGATTAAAACTGCTATATTAATCAGATTTTAATAATGTTTAATTCACATGTATCAAAATGTTTTTATGACTGTTTTCTTTTTCCTGTCACCTAAACAATATTTTCAAAGCTAAAATGTCATTTCTGACTTTATTCCAAGTGTCTAGTATGAGTTCTGTATGCAATATCACATGTGCTTATCTTTCCAGAGCTATTGTTATTTTTCCTGTTACTAACCACCAAGTTACACAATTCCAATATTGCATATTGTTTCCAGATTAACATAGAAATTTCCCATACAAACAATAGTTTCATTACATTTTACCAATATTTACACTTAAAAAAATCAAATCCTCTAGTATTTGATTCCATGGCAGAGAGAGAACATAATATGCTATAAAATTAGCCTTAAATCATGTAAATATCCCCTAATTCTTTTAGCTCCAGGCAAAAGATGGTATCTCTGAGAGAAAAGATTTTTAAAGCTTAAGGACTCCTATTTTGCATCCAAGCAGTAAAAGCCACTAAAGTATTGCTGTTACCTTTGTATCACTATTTGTGAAGAACAAAGGCCTTTTTAAGCAGTGAAAAGCATATTGGTGCAATTAAAGTCTGTTAATAACAATTGAAAGTATTTTCATAAGCCAGTGCAAACTGGGGTTTTGATCTTTGATGAAAAGATTTAATCAGGAATTTCTAACACACTGTAATTGCTGTAAAAACTGCTAACTTGGCAAAGAGTTAGGAAGAGAATTTATATCCTATTCATCTGTCTATATTCTTCCCATCTGATATTACCTTGTAAGCTCATTCTTTATCCTTAGCTTTAATTACATTCGAATTCTAGTGTTACTGTCCTGTAGAACTCAGTGTGGTTAAAACTTCTGTCAAGTCTTAAAATTAGTTGGGTCCTGAGAAATTCCTATTTGGACGTGTACTGTGTTGTAAATAAAGCCATTTTAATGCAGATAAAAGTATATACCAAGGAGGAAACAAAGCAAGATGCAGAGTATAATGCAGAAGGAACACAGGAAGTTTGGACATTTCTCTCACAAAGTTATGTGGAAGCCAGCTGTGGAAGGAGTTATACTCTGTGCTAAGCACTTTACTGATGGAATAAACAGTTTATGCCATTTGGCAAATGGACAGCAGCACAAAGTAATGTTCATAGACTCACTAAAAATAGTATATAAATACTAGTTTAAAGAAGTTGCTTTTACTTACAGGTGTCTTATTAACTACAAACCATTCACACTGCTGCTCCCTGAAAAGCTACCGATCAGATTATTTAATTTTTTTCTTTACATAGATAACTGTTGTACTGCAGAAGGTGTTTCCCATGCCAGTTTGCCTAAGCTTTATGTTGCTAGCCTGCACTTCATGCCATTAGGCATGTTTGTTTTCCTCTGGGTCTTCAAGCCAATATGAGCAAGTGAGGAGCAGTGATGGAGCAACTTTGGCTTTGGAGGCAGTTTCCTGGTAAAAAATGTTAATAATAATAATGATCTCTCCTTTACTCCGCATTTTGTCTGTCTTTTCTATTTAGAATGTAAGACCTTTAGACAAATGACTGCTTATGGGCCTAAAGTCAACTGAAGTCAATACAAAGACTGACTATCTTCAATAGCTCTTGACTCCCAGTATGCGTGTGTACAACATGCATAATAACCCACCCAGGTCAGGCAGGTTGATGGTATTGTAATCGTAGAAAAAGCTAGATGTAACTCTGCCATGAAGGTTTAGTTTCTGTCTGCTCAAAGCAGAGAATGTATTATCCAGGCAGCAAATCCACGCTGTATTTACAACAAGATCTTGGAGTGCAGGATGAGTCTTCTGTAAGTCTCCAAGTAAATACATTATCTTAATTTATCTCATAATTTGTTTCAAACTGGGTCCTTTAAGAAATTTAGAATCTATGTCAGTGTTTTCTTTGAGTCTGGTTACACATAATGGAAATCCAAACATATTAAGATTAGGGCAGCACAGTCTGGCACCTAAATAAATTTAACTGTGCCATTCAGTGATACCATAAATAGCAAAAACATAGAATTGGGGAATCTCATGTGTTTCTAAGAATGAAATATAATATAATCCAGGACCACAAATACTAAATGCTTTAATTATAATCATATCATTACCACATGGTTAAGGACGTTTCAGAGTCTTAATCTTCATTGATTACCTTAACGTGTGGATCTCTTTTAAGTTTAATCAAGTTTTCCAGGTTTGACTTCGATGTAATTGAAACAAATCTGTACAGTATTTTTCCTTCAATTAATTGTTTTCTCAGCCTTAACTCCATCTTAATTTAGTTTTTTATCATGGCATGTCTAGTAAATGATTTCTGAAATAAGTAGGCGTGTGCCTAAATCGATGGAAAAGCTCGTTTTTCAAGAGGTTTATAGAAGCATATTAGAGAATACTTTACTTCATTTGTATTAAATACCACAGCAGTAGGATATATGGGGAAATTAATGAACTATAAAAATAAATGTATCTTCATATATAATAGTAAAAATCACCTTTTAAATTAAAATCCTTTAACATAATTTTTCACATAATTCCATTTTTGAACAAATCTCCCATTATTACAATGGAATTGGAATTTGATTACATTACATATTTTCATTAAACACTTTTCTGAAAACAAAGCACACAAAGCAAGTGTTCCAGCAGGCATAGTTGCAGTTTTTATGTTTTTAATCCTAGAAATACCTTGTCTGTCCTCTAAATAGGCTTGTTTATGAGTTTTCCATCCATTGCTACAAATTACTCTGTCAATAAATGCCTTTGATCAAACTCTAGGGAGGAGCCACCACTCTGATTACTATATCTATTTCTCAAAGACATTCAAAGGAAAAAGTTGATAAGAACAGCGATAAAGTTAGCAGCAGCCTGAGATCTGGAATGTAATTAAAAGCCAGGATACCCACAAGACAGTGGGGTCCTGTTTAAAATGTAAAAAATGGGATCACAAACCAGCAACATTGAGAGTGTGCATTTTGCTTGTTATGGTTGTGAGGGTTATTCTTGCCTTTTATCAATCCTGAATGACTAAAGGCAAGACACTGTTTTGCAAAGGTGGTAAATTAAAGGAGGAATTTTTAGGACAGCTCACTGGAAGATTTGAATGTAGAGCTATTCTAGTAATACTTTTCTTTCTGTGTCAAACCCTGGCAGTCTAGACCTGATGTGCAGTAGTAATACTTGTGTTTGTGGAATCACAGTTAAAGGAAACTGTAAGAAAACGTAAGGCAGTACTTGTAGAGTGCTCTGGCCTGCTGCTGCAGTCGGGAGGTGCAGCTTGCCGTCACGGAGCCGGGCAAGCACAGTCGAGCGCCTGGGGAGTGCAAGGACTAAAACGCTGTCTGCAGGACGTTGTGTCAGTTGAAGCCAACAGAACATGCCTCCTAGTTAAGAAAATGCTGGTGACGATGGGAGCTCATCAGCAAGCAGCCTGAAGACCTTTTAGGGATAACCCTATATACTGAGTAGACTTTTTTGTTTGTGATGACTGTTTTCAAACCAGTTGCTAATTCAGTACAATTCAGACTGCCACTCTGTGACAAGTACCTTACTCCTCGTGTTGTCCCATTGCTTTGAGAGGAAAGATTCGATCTCAAGTCAGTGAAGTTGCGACAAATGGTACTGTCTGCACACCTGAAGTTAAGTTCACATTTTGCTTGGTTTGCTGAATCAAAGCTAGCCCAAAAAAGTGAAACAAAGAAGTATCTCAAGACAAAAGGGGGAATGGGAAGAAACTAGTCAAGCCCTAAATAAAAAAAACAAGATTCATTGAACTATATAGATAGGAAATATCTAATTTTGGCAAAGTATTTTACAGGTGACTGGGTAGTAGGAAGAACAACGATGATGTGAATAATGATTGGCTCTGTTCATGCAGTTCATTCTCTGTTCACCTTAGCACTGTTAGGGTTAACTTCAATTTTTTTGAAGACCTTTTTTCAGTGATAAAAAAGAAGTGTGCTTTAAGCTAGGATGTGGCCCTATTCCTAGGCTGAAGCTTCTGCAAGGGTTTTCCATGATGTATATATTGCTTCTTTTGACTGGATGCCAGTAATCAGTTTCATGGACTGTCTGTTTTGAATATACTGGAAGGGACACAGAATACAGCTGAGCGAATGGTCACATCTAAAGCCTTTGCCGACCTAATATTCCACTCTGAGATAAAGCTCTGTCTGAGACAAAGATTGCCACTGCCTTCGAGCAGTTTCTGGTCCATTCAGAACAATTACTCTGGCATTCATAAAAGAACACTGCAATTACAACTTTGTTTATAAATATATGTTTTCTGTGAAGCTCACACTTATTTCTAGTCACTGGGAAAGTTCTGAGTGTGATAATAAAGCACAAAATATAACGGTAGGGTGCAAGAATGTGTAAATAAAAATTAGCCTAAGAAAGAGGAAACAGCAGTATGAAAATGTCCTAAAATGGCAGCTGAACTTATTTTAGTTATTAGCTAAAGTTATTAACTATTCTGCATAAATAACTGTCAAGTAGTTACTCTGCACTAAACAGTGGAGTAGTCATTGAATAATTGTATTTGTTTTATTTAGTTGAAGCTGCATGCACTCCGAAGCTTTTCTTCTCTCTTCAAAAGGGCTAGGAGTTTACCCCCAGCTCAGCTACTACAGTCAGCTCCCTGGAGGAAGTGAGAAACTGCAGATGGGATTTATCTTACCTAAATATAGCTCCCGAAAAGTGAGGAGTCTAGTCTGCACCACTTACCCAGACTTCCTGTATAGTCAGTGAAAAACTATGGTCATCTTCATATGCAATAAATTCTGTCTCCCTCAGATGCGTTATTACAGCTATAGCTATATAGCTATGAATCTATAGCTTTGTATTTCTATAATGTCATGGAGTATGAAATGTTTCTTCCAGCTTCCCCTAGGCAGTGATCTCAACTGTCCTGTTTGTTTGATTTTGTCTAAAACAGCCATGGAGCCGTCACAGAGACTGCTGAGTTTCCCGGCTGAGCAGCTACTACCTGAAAATCAGCAGCTTCTTGAACTACTTCTCATATGAACCTAGCTTTTTCAAAGCAAAGTTTGTAAGTTTGAATTTCTTTTAGAACTTAAGACAATGTCAGGCTAAGGAAGCAGTTTAAGAAGCTATTCCTTACTGCTTTCAGCCGTTAATTGCCTGTTCTCAGCTCAGACCAGGTACCCGGTACATATGTATGAGATGGCTTATTTGCACTAACATCAAATAGGAACACTGATGTGGCATGTTAGCATGACTCAGCTTAGGGATTAAGAACACAGTTGCTTAACTACCTAGACAAAGTCTCTGTCATCTGACAAATTCTATTGCCTTTTTAATAATAAATAAGTTACTCAGTCATTCTCTTAATAATGACATTCTTCTGACAGAATGAAATTCTTGGGCAGAAGAATCAGTTTTATTTTGCCGAATGCATGCCATTTTCATCTTCTCTTCTTCATAGGTCAGTAAATGGCTCCTTACCTTCCATAATGGAAATTTCACAGCTTTTGCAAACACCTTCTGAATAGGAGAGACCTGAAAGAGTGAGCTTTTAAGGCACCATACAAACTACTATTTCCTTCAAGATTATCTTCATGGCTAACTCCATGGGACATGGGAACTGTCTTCTTTCGGCTATCCATACAACACCTAACCCATTTCCTTGATTGGAGCTCCTAAAGAAAAAATTTAGGACTACTCACAGCTTTCAAAGTTTTATAGCGGTCACTACACTATCAACCTAAGAATGGGTAGTAAAATCTTCATGGATTTATTTGAATGTGTTCTGGTATTTTGAAATGATCAAGAAGATATAATCTAATTCAGATGTCTGCATAACTTACTGGGAAGTGACTACATAAGGATGAATTTAAATGTTGTATATTCATTCATTGGGAATTGTAAGAGAGTTGATGACTCTGATGTAGGTTGGTGTTACACCTACTCTCATGAAATTGCATGTGTAACCCTCAAAAGAGATTGTCCTGCTCTCACAGTTTCATCCATGTGCTTCTTGCCGTGTCACTTGCTTTGGACCTAATAACCAAGTGACCTAGGGATGAACTAGTACAGTTTGCTGTTCCTGTGGGAAACTAATCCACCGAAAGAAAAGAACAGAATTATTTCCTGTTGCATCATTTCATTGAACCATCTCATTCCTGTGCTAGAGCTGACACGAAGGAGGGGAAGAAAGCAAATGGACAGAAAAAAAGGGGATCATGACCAGTCATTCTGGAGGAAAACTGCAGAGCTTTGAATTGGATGAACCTTCAACCCTGATCTTCCATGTGTTTTAATTTGATCTAACAACACACTGCTGCCAAAAAGCCCTATAGCAACCTCCATGCCGCTGGCCATATGTTTTCACATCCTCCTTCTTGCTGGCATTGTGTGCTAATTGCAGCCGAGCCAGATACCTTAAGTACAACAAAACTCCTGCTTTGCAATATCAGCAAGTTAAGTCCATCCCCTGAATAAAAACAGCAGGATTTTTTGAGTTCTTTTTGATAAATTAAAATTTAGCCACATCAATCACCTGATTTGGCTCATTGGGTAGTTACCTAATTGCTAAAACTGGCACAGGAAATAATGTCAAGATATGGACAGACTGATAAAGGGTCAGTACAGCCCCTTTTGGTAGTGCATTCCTAAATCATCTTAAAGCAAATGTGATACTGCACCCAGGCTACAGTGGATGTCACATGTAGATCTAAAACACAGAGAAAAAGGGTAAAATACCTTCTATGTTGTAATTTTGTTACATCTTTTTATGCATCTTTCCTGGTTTGTGCCTTTTAGCATATTGCAATAGCAGTTCTGCTAAACTTCTTTTCAGCAAATGTAATCTCTCTAGACTGCTGTAGCCATTAGTCTGAGTATCTATAAATAATACATACCATTCTGAAGATAATATCTGTTTTTGATCTGTTGATTCAAATAAAATCTGTCTCTAATTAGTTTGTGAAGGGAAGTATTACATGTGTTAGGCCAAAAAGTGCCAGTTTTTCAAGCCTAGAGAGATTCTGCTCTTACGGAAAGAAGAGGCTGTGCATAAACCCAGAGCATAACATAAATAGTCAAGGGAGCCAACTGTACACAAAATACGGATTAAAGGCTAACAGCTTCATGATACATTTTTGTAAGATGTATAACCAATTTTTATACTGAGTAACTATTTCCTCCTTCTTTCTACTAAACATGACACACATATATGTGATCCTTTTGGTGTAAAAAAGACAACACAATTTTAATTTTCTTTTTCCACACCTTTCCATGACCTCCTTTCTAGTTGTCTTTGATACTTCCTGTAACCGCAACCTCTTTAGGGGTAGAGAGCCTTCATCTTCCACTCTGCTGCACCATGTTCAGCTCTGATTGCTGATTGCAGCTAAACCAGGTATTCACATTCAGCAAAACTTCTGCTTTGCAAAACCAGCAAATTAAGTCAACCTACTGAATAAAATGACCATCCTCAGGCTTTGTAAAGGTTGATCTTTCCATGCAGTTTTTTTAATACTTCCTGCCTTTTGCTACCTCTGACAACATACTGTGGAAAACAGACGTATGCCAGTACTGAAAGAGATAACTGAATTTTTTTTACAATATAAATTATATTTTCAAAGGATGAAGGAAACTAAATAAAGTAGTGCTGTTATTACACAATTGTTCAGAAAACAGAGTAGTATCTGTTGTGAGCAAAAAACTAAGGTATAGAAATACATATGTCTTGGAAAGTCCAAGATGAAATTCTGACTCTTTTAGAGCCAATTTCCCACTGATTCCTGTGAGGCCTGGATTTTATCCCTAGCATTCATGCTAATTATCCACATTATTAACTTCATCCTCGCCACCAGACAGAACACTTCTCTTTTCTCTTCTCCTTCTTAGTGAAGTTTGAGGATGCACAGCATTCACTCCTGCAGACTTCTGATTCAACAGCCTCCAAATGGCCAATGGTATCCTGGGGTGCATCAGGAAGAGTGTTGCCAGCAGGTCGAGGGAGGTGATTCTCCCCCTCTACTCAGCCCTGCTGAGGCCACATCTGGAGTACTGCGTCCAGGTCTGGGCTCCCCAGTACAAGAGGGATGTGGCACTACTGGAGCAAGTCCAGCGAAGGGCTACAAAGATGATTAGGGGACTGGAGCATCTCTCTCATGAGGAAAGGCTGAGAGAGCTGGGCCTGTTTAGCCTGGAGAAGAGAAGGCTGAGAGGAGATCTTATCAACGTGTACAAGTATCTGAAGGGAGGGTGTCGAGAGGATGGGACCAGACTCTTTTCAGTGGTGCCCAGCAACAGGACGCGAGGCAACGGGCACAAACTGAAACACAGACAGTTCCATCCAAATATGAGGAAAAACTTTTTCACTGTGAGGGTGACAGAGCACTGGAACAGGTTGCCCAGAGAGGTTGTGGAGTCTCCTTCTCTGGAGATATTCAAAACGCGCCTGGATGCAATCCTGTGCAATGTGCTCTAGGTGACCCTGCTTGAGCAGGGGGGTTGGACTAGATGATCTCCAGAGGTCCCTTCCAACCTCAGCGATTCTGTGATTCTGTGATTCTGTGAAATCAGAGGTCAGGCTCTTGTAAGTAACGTGGTCACATTTTGAAAAATGCTTGATCCCAAGTTCTCCTTATATCCTCTCTGCAATTGGAGGGATGGTTAAAATATGACATTTGGAGTTTAATCTAACTGTAGATTCTCTGCTGTACAGGCCCTACTAGGCTACTTGATGCAATGAAATACTTTTAGCTCTGAATATCTGAGCTCCTTCCCATTTTTATATATGAAACAATAATGTTGTGGGGACTTTCAGTCACTCTGAGCTTTCATGGTGTCCTCTGGGAAGCAGTTTGGGGAAAAGCTGGCCTCAGTTACTGAGGCCTCAGTTACTGAGGCTGACATCTTTTTAATGCAGATGCACAGAACATAACTGTCCCTAGTAATCACAGAAAGGATGCAAGACACCATCCAGCCTCTTCTTTCTGCTATGAACACATACTGCAAGAGCTTTAAAATAAGAATGGAAAAAAATCAGGAGCAGAAGTCAGGTGTCCATACCCTTTGATCTGCAATGCAATGTAGAGGCTTAATGTTATGCTTTCTGAAATTTTAAATAGCTATAGTCAGTTGACACTGCTGAATCCACAGAGTAAAGAGGATTGACAAATATGTGGGTATTTATTCTTTTTACAGCATATGACTATGTCTGTATTTGTAAACTAAACCTGAGCCCAGGCCACTGGCACATGATCAACCATGATGTGAAATTAGTAGCATAGTCTCTAGAACAATTTTGGCCTGAGCCAAGAAACAACCTCCCAGACTCCCTCTGTGGCAATGACCATTACCAATAGATAATTTGGATTTGGCCTCCTAGTTTCAACAGGCAAAGGAGCTCCCAGTTCCCACTTAACCATGAGAACAGCTTGTGGCCTGCTTTATTTAGTGGTATAGATATAGTCTAAGTGAGTCAGAAAAGAGGACCTGTATTTTCTGTTGCACCATAAGATGTCAGAAGGACAGATGTCCTTGTATTCTAAAACATGGCAGCTACAACTGCACACACAGAGCCACATGCACACACAATTTATATAAAAATTATTAAAGTATATAATAATACACCTTAATGTATCTGAATGTAATGTTTACATTTTTAATTGTATTATTTTCTTTTTTTGAAAATTGGACTCTGTAGAATCTTGCTCAAAATACCATTTTTTGGTAAAATCTATTCTGGTAATATTTTCTGATTTTAAACCTAAAAAAATGTACCTTCTGACTTGCATCATCACTATAATCTTGTCTGTTTTTTTTTTTTTTTTTTTTTTTCTGTAACATTCATGAAAAACTTGTAACCAGGAAATCTGGACTACAAAACAACTTCTGTATCTGTCTTCACACATTTTTACATCCCTTCAATTCCAGATAATAAACCAGTGGAACTGAGTCAAAGGAAGAGAAGTCCTGCTCTTGAGGATTATCAGCTTTCTACCTCAATGGAGAAAAAGAAGTCTCTTTAGAGGGCCAGAAAGAGAACAAACCAGGGGTTTCTGAAAATCATATAATTGATCGTTGGGAATGGTGCAGAGGTTCCAGGTTATTCCAATATCAAGGTGAGGAAAAAAAGAACAAAAACAATAAATAAGCCAAGATTTAATAGCACTGAAGAGAATTCAAAGTGATTACCAGATGACATGTGTTTTACATGAATATAGAAGTGTTAAAACTGATTTAATTTGCTCTTGTAAATACAGAATACCATCTAAGCATGCATGTTTATCTCCTTGGAAAAGATAACTGTTCCATCTGCCAGTAGCCTCTGCCTACAAGGCTGGGTTTTTATCTGACTGTATATGTTCCACATCTAGTAATCAACAGTGATCTTTCTCGTGTGGAACTGCTTTGGCACTCTGACTTCTTTTTAATCTTATCTTTATTTAGCTACAACTGTACATTAGCATATTACTGATTCATAAACAGTAAAATTAGGTTGCCAGGGTCTGGGTCTTAGTGGTCAGTTTTGTGGTGTCTGCTCTTCTGCACTAGTGGTTCAAATAAATCATGGCTGACATGGTGTAATTTAATGCTAATAATCATCACCTGAACACTTCTCTGACAGTGAGGATTACTGCTACCTTCTTCCATGCAGAAGGCGAGAAAAACCTGGCAGTATGTTTATGTAGCTATAACATTGTTCAAGCTACAAGCACTGATGTATAATATGCATCTATGATAAAATTTTTGAGAAGAAATACGATCAGAGAAATCATTATGCAAGTTGTGGTTTTACTTAACCTCTTTAGTCCATTGAACGTATTTGGTGTTTTCTTACTGCAAATTTAATAAATTCAAACATCCCTTGACTTCCTGGCCACCACTGTCCTGCACTGGTATGCAGATCTTTGGAACTTCAATAGCTGGAGATAACTTACACAGTCTGTTCATACTACCTTTGCTACTTACACTTTAATCCAGTATAAAGCAAATAAACTTTCATCTTCTAGGCACTTAAGCTAATTACATTTAGCCAGAATCTCAAATACTGGAATCAGTTCTATATACAGCCATTACAAAGCCAAACATCATAAAATCCAGATGCAAAAAAGTATGGCAACTTAGTCTAACAAATTTTCTTTGGCGTGAAGCATAAACAAAACCATATAGACCACTGCAGCACTTCAGATGTCAAACTGTTAATCAGTGTTTTAAAATAAAAGCTTATTTTACTATGATGGTTATTTACATGTACTTTATTACTAAAATGTACTTTGATTAAAATACTGAAAAACCTTAGTCATACTAGTACTTTGAATCTTTGAAAGTTAGATGCCCATGTGTTCAATTTACCAGAATAGTAATCATAACTTATAAAGACAATTTCAGTTTAATTTGATACTGTCTAATATTTTTTCCATTGAAGGGATTTTCTGTATTTTTATTTCTATACCACAAGTATTGAGGGAATTTCTGCTTTTTCAGAAATTATTGATGGAGATTGTAATTATAAAAAGTCTTTTTCAGACCAATCCAACTTTTAATACTTCATTTAACCCTACAAATTTCTTTCCAAGTCATACTGACCAGTTGATAAAATAAAATGAAAAGAAAGAGCTCATAAAAAAGAGTGGGGATATAATCTAGCTGTCTCATTTTTGGCAAAATAATTAATATATTTGCTAGATTGTGTGATATATGAGCCTCTCTTCTTGCACAGGTGCATTAACACCCTGATTTGGAAACATATTGCTCCATTCTGCACAGTGACTTTGATATTTGCTTTTAATATATCTTTGCTAGGTGTAATCTAATAACTATATAAATTAATCCAAGGTCCAGAAAAGACCATTTTAGCTTTATAAAGCTTTGCAGGGCCTGATTCTTCTCTTACTTATGCTAGTGTAAAACTGTTCCAGCTTCAGTGTTCCTATTCTCAAAATGTCTCTCTAGCTCATACTGCTATCCATCATCGTAGGTTTGAAAGGTCGTTTACATAAAGGTAAGTACCAACTATTATATGAATTTTATAGGATCCATAGTGCACCTCATTCTGGGGGAAAAATTTGGTTTAAGATAATTTGGGAGTTTTATATCTTATTAATTGGTTGTAACTTCTTTACCATTGGGTACTTTTAGTAAAAGGTACACTGAGAGTGAGTGTGGGGTTCAGTTCCTTTTGTTGTTAGAAAAGTATTTTGAAAAATGATTGTTTGGCAGTTCCTGAAAACAGCCTGTGAGCTCTTGTCTGCTTTTGATTAGTTCTGAATCCTCAGTGCCTGTGAAGCAAATGTGACACCTAGAGCTCATCAGGGATTTTCTGTCATGTGGTTTTCAATCAATGTCTGCTTGTCAAAAGCCAAACATCTCAGTGGGATATGTATGCCACTGCTGACAAAGGTGGAATTCCTGTCCAAAATAAAAGGAGAGTAACCCTCATTAGAATAGTAAGTAGTCCCCAGGTGAGAGCCAGATGAGTATCTGCAATATGAGAGAAAGATTTAGCAGCAGTAGGTATTTTGTTTTTTAAACAGATTTGAACAGCTCCCATGGGAAAGACTGAGAAGATGCACCTCACAAGAACCTGATGGCTGAGTCATTCACTGGGGATTTTGGAGCCTAAGGCAAAGCATAGATATACTAGGATGAGCTGAAAATGAGAGTACTGCTCTTTTGCTGAGTACTACTGCCCCAGAGCTCTCCTGGAGGAAAGAATCGTGTACATGCTAACCTACCACAGAAAAAGCCAGTTAAGTTAAATTAAATTATTAGTGTGGCTGTTTTGATATTGTCTGATGCAGCCTAGAAAGTTCTTCTGTGGTGCTTCTTCTACCCTCCTTTTGACAGAGAGAAGGGAGATGGCCTGCAGTTGGTATTGCTTGAGCTGGAGGACCCTGGACATCTTTTTCCACGGTGAGATAGGAAATCTCTTTCCTTATCACTCTTGCTGGTAGCCATGATATCACAGAAACTGACAGTAAAAGTATTAAAGAGCAGAAAGGTTAGGTATTCCAAGATTGAACTTTGCTGCTGCCATGCAAAGTGCTTGTTAGTGGAAGTTTTATTTAAAAGCTGACAAGCTGACTAAGCAAAAATTAGCTGTCTTTTTTCTTAGAAGTGGATTCCATCATTTCAGCATCTGAACATCAAATTAAGTGACAAGGCTAACTTGACCACCCTACTAAGCTTAATAAACTTCTGAGGTAAATGAAGCTAGCTTTCATTGTAACACATTTATTTTAGCCTTTAAAAAAAAGTAGGGAAGAGTATAGAGTAGAGAAGAAAACCTTACTCCTGAATTTTCTGGGTTTTGTTGGTTTAATGTAGGCTCTTAATTTCTTTAAAATTTTTTATGTGTAAAAAACTGTATTTTGTGAAGCCCATCCCTGTACATTCTTAAACCAGACTTATGAGCAAGAGCTTTAGACTGGTCAGGATTCTTTTTTTTGTATTATTTCTCATATGGCCTGAAATACAAGTATTTCCTGAGGACAAAAATCAGAACAAAATCTAACCCATCAGAAAGAGAATAATAATACTGGCATTTTAAAAGAAGCAAATGCCACACAAGTTATACTCTAACTTATTCAGAAGGGATCGCCAAATCTTCCTAGTGTTTAGAGGGTTTCCTTCCTTCATCTAAGCAAGCAATAAAGCAGTGATGCCAATCTTATGCAACCGTAACAACCTATCTCGTTTCTTTTCCCTATGAATGCTGTAGGTTGTGAGCTTCCTCAGAACCTTCTTGTGGAATTAGGTTCAGATGTTTTCCTAGAGAAAAGCTAAATACGCTTTATTTACACCCTGTTCTGTTAGTATATCTCAACACACTAGTTTAGATTGCATCTAAATGTATTTAATTTAATTTTATGAATTTATAAATTAATTTTATTTAATTTTAATTTAACCCTTCTGTTCCCATAGTTGCTACTGTACCTCAACAAAAGTTACATTCAACAGGAAAAGTGTCCATATTACCCACATCAGGGTAACCGTGGCTTACAACCATCTTCATACACATCACCTGTATGTGTCTGAGGAAATACGAATGTAAGTGAATTTGAATAAGTATAACACCTTACCTATATGAGAAATTTACTAAATCTATTTACAAATTTTTGTAGTTGTATTGGTGTAAATTTTGAACACATGTGATTTTAACCTTCACTTAACCAGGCTTAGTTTCATAAATAAGTTAGGAGAGCAGGTCTGACATTTCTTGGATCACTACAGCTTTTAGCACAGTGAGGCTGAGTTAGCTGAAGTGTGTAGGCCAATCTCAGTATAAATGTGTAATACCTAAAAACATGATAGATTTTCAAACGCATTACTTAGTTTCAACCAGAAGTCGACAGCAGTTAGATAACTAATTTCCATGGTGATCCCTTCCTGTAGCATTTACTTTTCATACCCATCAGATTTTTAACTTACAAATACATTTTAAAGCAAAATACTCTTAAAGTGCATCTTCCTTCACACACTGCTCATAAACTTAAAACTTGGTTTCTCTCATGGAGAAAGGCCTTGGTGGTCTATGGGGAAAGACAGGGCTGTGACCAGTGTGAAATTACTATAGAAATAGCAGTTTGCTTTAATCTAAATACTTGATATGAAATGAAATATGATAAACTTAGTAGTGCCTTTATATGAAATGCTGCTAAGTCTATATTCTTTCAGGCAGAAGTTCTCTTCCAGCCATACATTTCATTTTGGGATCAATTTGCCGTTAGCATACATTTGCCATAATGCTTCATTAGAGTTAAAATTCAGAGGTCTTATTCTCCTCTATGGTCTGGGTTTTCTGATATGACAAGGTCACATTTCCCTTCTGGCTCACCGGACAAAGTATAGGAATTTTGTTACGTAGTGTATTCCACGACATTTAGTTTGGAAATTCAGCCAGTAAAGGAGAATGATGCTTGAGGCACTCAAAATCTACACTTTCCATGAGACAGCATGGCACTGAGAGGTACACATTGCTGCAGGCCAAAACTAGGCATTTCAGCATATACTCTGTGAAAATGTGTCTGTCTTAACTTTTATGGTACTCTGAGAAGAAGACAAATTTCAAAATAGTGGAATTTCCTGAGGGACAGAATTCTCTCTCATTTTCAGTCAGTTTTAACACATGAAGCAAATACAACAGCTGTTTTAGCACACTTTTCCCTGAAAATCAGTATCTAGAAAAATAATTAGAATACAAAGGCAACCATTTACTGAATCAAAAATACAATTGCCAAGATGATTTCTACACAGGATTTTTTGAAGAGGTTAAGAATTACAATACATGCTTGACAAACTGTAGTATAAAAGGTTAAACTGTATAATGCTCAGATAAGGCTGCAGCATTTTTTTGCTGAACTACTTTGGAAAATAGGCTATAATTCTAGATACTTTTCATATCTGAATGCCCACCTTGTGACATGTGGGGCAAGGGCCCCAAAAGTCTCCTTTACTCCTGACTTCTCCAGATGTTCTGTCTTTCAGCAGTTCTGAAAATTTAGCCAGGGGCTTCCAAAATTAGTAGCTTTTCCTTACATTTTGGCATCAGTACCTTGTGCTCCAAAGGAAGGCCTATTTCCCCAGAAGTCTGCCCAAATAAATGAGTTAGCTGAAAGTACAAATTCCAGTATGAATTTCCAATGCAAAGCTAAAGGGGGAAATTCTCAGTGGGCTACGGAGCCAAACATGTGCTCCATTTGTGTAGCTAGAATGATAGAAAAATTAATTTTCAGCATTTTCTTAGACCTTTACACATTCATTTCTTCCTAGTGACATGAACATCTCTTTGTAATATTTGAACTCTGTTATGAACAGCAATTTCTTAGGAATGGGCTGAACTTTCCTAACTGTTTTTCCTTTTCTTTCTTTGTCCCCCCAAAAGGTATAGTTTTGGTGAAAGCACACTGGGCCATTAAGTACTGTCTTTATTTTGGCTTCCCTTTTGACTGAGCCCTTTATAAGGGATGATGTGTGGTTTCCCTTTAGAAGAAGAGGGGTTTTGTGAGTAGTTAAGGGCAAAAAAATTGAATTTGTTAGTGGTGCATTCCACACTTTTATGACTAAGCCTGTAGCACATGTCTATGTAACTGGTACATAACATGATACTAAATCAGCCCGCATAACTAAATTGCAACATACCATTGATTTTAGTCACTAATAAAACACATACATGGGTTTCAAGTGGTTTTAATTATCTGTTTATTATTAAAGTGTGTTTTCTCTGCTGTGTTTCTATAAAGTTTTGATGTAAGAAAGAATTTTGCTTCCAAATTTAAGCTTAATTGTATTACTTGAGACATTTTTGGACCAGGCAAACAGCGGCAAATGGCCATTTACCAAACTATTGTTCTTTAACTTCAGCCTCTTAAAGGTGCTACAAAAGCAATTTCTGAGAGTTTTTTCAGGGAAAAATAATTAGAGGTCTGATTGGTTGCATGATAGGGCTATCTGGATAGCTTCACAGAAATTAACCCTCACCACTTCTCAGGCTGAGGGCAAAAGGGTCTGTAAGCCTGACTAGCAGACTCCAAGGAAACTTGCTTTCTGCCTCGCGCTCAGTTCTCTTCCCTAGTGGCTGTGATAATTGCTCCCTCTGTGAATCCCTGTCCTCTGCTCTTTGTTTTGTTTCCCTCCCCTCTCCAACTGCAAAACTCTAACTCACTCCCATGACTCCTTTCCTCTGTTCCTAATCTTGCACAGCACAGTATGTTTCAAGGAAACCTGGTGGCCTAGCTGCTTTCCTGTACTACAGATGTGTTTTCTCCTTCAGTTCTGCCATTTCCCTAAGTAATATTCTTCAGAATAAATCTACTTAATGCCAGTAAGTTTTTCCATGTCTCTGACTCACTCCTTAAGCTTCCCATCCTCCCGCATCCATCTCTCTCTCCTCGAATGGCATCTCACTGAAGTCCTCGGAGGGGAACTTAACAAAGGCTTCTGCTTGGTCTTGTGTTCTCTTCTCCTCCCCAGACTGCTTTCCTTTTCTGCTGAGATAGAGATGCCGTATTGGCTTGCTTCCTCTCAGACCTGTGCTTGCTCCAGCAACCCCATCCCACCACTTGCTCACCCTCTTCCGTTTTATCCATTGCTCTCCCCATAGCTTTTGTCACTTTCCCCTTTCAGTCTCTCCTGCTTCAGTCTCTCCCACAGTTACCTCCCCACTCCTGTCTCTCCAACAATTGCCTTATTTGCTTCTTACTTTAATTTATAAGTTCACTGAATGAAAAATTAAGTTTCTCTCCGCTGGTTCCATCCTGGAATCTCTTCCAAGCAATGCTTTTTGTACTCTCCTGAAACTGTGATTACCAGAGCTTTTTCCAGCCTTGATCTAGACCACGTATCTTTATCGTGCTTAGTATCTCATATGCTTTATCAAGATATTGGCTCACAGTTATTAATGGGAGCAGACTGGCTCTCTCAGCAGTTTCTACTCACAAATCTTCAAACAAGTACTTTCATTCCTTTGCGTATTTTGTCCGTTATGCTTGGGGGGAGCTACCCACAAACATCTACAGGACACTGCCTTCTTCAAAATCTTCCCTTTCCATGACATCTGTGGCAATTTGGACAATGGCTAGATTATTGGCCTGCAGAGACCTTTACTTATCACTGACTTTTATTAAACTAGTCCAGTATTGTCACGTTTCCTTGTACTCATTTGTCTGAATCTCTCTGTTCCCTTGTCCTGTCTTTAGATGCTCTTTGAGGCAGGACTGTGTTTTTTATCTGTTGTTCATACAGCTCTTCCCGTGATTGTGTCTCAGTCCATGACTAAGGCACCACTTGATTTCAGTAGTAATATTGATAGCCATACCTTAAAGGCTTAACTGAATTTCAGCTGTATCTAAATGCACATAATTGTTAATAAACCAGACTCCTATTTTATAGGAATTGTTTGAATTTAAAGCCTTCTTCAGTAATTTACTCTTCTTTGGAATTAAAGATAGTGAGAAACATATGTTTACCCTTTTTGATCTAAGCAACTAGCCATATTTTGAGATCTCATAGGTTATTCCAATTGGATGGAGAAATTGATGGAGTAAATTTTCTTTGATGTTTATTTCTGTTTATTTCTAAGAAGGTTTATTTCCAAGAAGCAAATTCCTGCTTTCTTGAAACCAGCGGGATTCAAGCTACCAGAAATAATACATTCTCCAGTCAGTACCCCACCAATAACACACTCTATAGACTTCTCCTAGGACATACACTAGTATTGGCTCTTTTTGTCTCTTCAATCTCTTTCTGAGCTTTTCTCCACTCCTCAATTTGAAGTCTCTTCTACACACAAACACATGTATCCATTCATGTGCAAGCTAAGCAAAGCTGCTTCACTATTCTTATTTGGATCTGTGTTTTGATTTTGGAGGCTGCTGTTATTTAAGCCACTTGCCTGCATGGAGGGGTTGAATGACCTCTCACAACTATTGTAAATAAACAGAAAGTTCATCCCTTTCCCAATAATATGTCTATATTAAACTGAGGTTTCTTTTAAGAACTATATGCAGATGTATTTACTGTGCATTTTGCAACATGATCCGTAAAATCCTGACAGAGAATAAAACTACTTTTGTATTTCATCTGTGTAAACCTCTGGAAAAACTGATTCAGTCAAAAACATAAAGGATTTTTTCATGGAACACTGGAAATGCAGCATTTAAATTGAGAAGACTATATCTCTAATTTAAAGCTCTATGAGAAATATTTTTTTCATACAGTAAGATGGAGAAATACTATAGGAAGTCCTTTACTAACACTCACTGTGCTCTGTTTCAAAATCTGTCAGAAACCCAGCTGGAGCCTTTGCATGTACCTAGGCTTTGCTGTTTGTGTATATTTAGAAGACTCAGTTATGGCCATATGGTTACTTCATGTTGATTTTGTGGTGAAATGAACAAAAGGCACATCACAGACTTTATTATAAACTGTAAATAATGTAGCACAGGCCTTGTTAAAGCATATGTAGGAGCCACGTTAGTTTTACCCACACAGTCTATATCTAGTATTTTGCTGTCAATTTTTATTAGCACATTATAACTACCAGCTATTTTATCAGTGTAATATATGCTGATACTTAAAGAATGGATAATGCATTTTTGTTAGGGAAAAATACTTTTCATTTGCCTTACTTTTTTCATTGGACTTCCAGTTCGAAATTTGTTTATTTATTCTGCTGCATATACACTCTATGCAGTATGTCTCCCAGCACTTAAAAGAGGCAATCTTGCTATAGAAGGGAAAAAAAGCTAATCTGAGATTTATATATTTACTTCAGGTTCTTTTCCGTGGATCTTAATTCATGTTGAGATGCCCTTTGCTCCTTTAGTGTAATCCTATTGAAGCACTGTCATTTGGACTTTTTTATTCCCCCATGTAAGTTTTCCACCCTTGCTGGTGCTGACAAATTAGTCAGTTCTACCAACACTGAGATTCTTTGAGTAAAGGAACATATGAGAATGCCTCCACAGATACAGCAGATGTGAATGTACTCTGCTCTACTTTGAGATGGCTGCTTAAGAGCCTGCTCTAGTCAGAAAACCAGTTAGATGCGTTAGTGCAACATGGTGTCTGAGCTAGTGAAATTTGCTGAGAGGCAGGGTATACTATTTTGGGAACAGTACTGCCTAATGCAGTTGTATGGCTCCTGGATTACTCATGACTGTCCTATGCATAATCAAGGTAACGTTTTGTGTTTTAGATGTGTTCTCCACCTGACTTAGTACTCTGATCAAGGGCACACTGTCTTCATTCAACCTTTGACCAAAGTAGATGCAGAAAGTTGAGTGGAAGACACCTGCTACAGTTGTATAGACGCATCCTCAAATGATTGGTGCAAGTTTCTATAGCCCGATGAAAACAAAAGTTCTTTTTCAGTCTCATTTATAGTATAACAGAATAGTTATTATAAACTGCAACCTTTCAACACTGATCCTGATGAGTGTGCCACAAAAAGATAAGGTTTTTGAGAAATGCAATTGCAATGATTTAACTATAATAATACCTAACTCTTATACGGTCCTTTTCATCAACTGATCTCAAAGTACTTTACAAAGGAGATCAGTATCATTACCCCCATTTTATTCAGTGGCTTAATTTCCTTACAGTGCATTGATTTGCAAAATGTATACAAAACTCTTTATATTCCTCTTTCAGATCTAATGTGCAGTGGGAGTTACACTCACTTCGGCATGAGAGGGTGCTTTTTGCCTTTCACATCCTCCAACCCCTATGCACACAGACCCCTCTATTTTTTTCTGACTGAGTGGTTTTGCAGAGCAGAGATCAAAAGGAAATTTATCAGTATCTGTCTATCTTCAGACCATTGAAGCCAGACTTCTGACAACTGTGCAGCAGCCTTAAAGCTGAAAAAGGCATCAAGAACAGGGGAAGAAAAGAGAGGAAAAAAATCCCATGACTACATTGTCATTGTCAGATTATGGAGGAGGAAATTGCAGTGTGAGCACCCACAGATGCTTTGAAGGTAGGGTGGCAGGGGCTGGGGGCTGTAGCCTCACTTAGTTTGTCCAGCTCGAAAGACTCCAAGGTCCCAAGCCCCTGAAGACCCTTGAGCTCTTGAAGTTGAAACAGTGTCCTCCTGTGTTATAGACAGTTGTGGTTAAAGGTGACCCAAAATGCTTTAAACACATAAAACTCCTTAAAATCTTGGATCACTAGCAGAACACAGATGTACAGTCAGAAATTACAAATACTTCACTGAAAATGCAATCCAAGGTGTGTCATTTAAGCATAGTCCTTCCTCTGTCTTTCTACTAAAACCAAGACAATAGAGTTCAGAATATCCTCTGGTAACAAAGCTCTTATGTCTGAATGCTGTGATGGGGAACCTGAAGTAAAAGCTTATGAGTTACTGGTCTGAACTTTTCCAGACTCCAAGGGATTCTGGCTAGGGATCATCTGCAGTCCCTTCCTTAACTACTCAGCCAAACATGCTGAGGTGATATTAGACAGTACAGACTTTGTTTAGCTAAACCAGAGGAAGAGAGTCAGTGGATCCTTTTATGTCAGATGTGCTCAGTATTCATTCAACAGTATCCTGTAGCTACCATATTACAAGGGCCTTCACTAAAAGTGCTGGGGAGGAGTCTGTTCTGCATTGCTTTAAATAATCATGTTAGTGATGTGATTCACTGATGAAAGAGAAACAGATAAATCCCTGAGCTCTGAACTTGGAAGGCAGAAGCTAATGATGGATGAACCTTCTGCATTGGCAATTCAATTGGGTTCAAGTAATGAATCAAATATTTAGCTGGGTGGACCAGACCCTCTTCCAAACAATCTCTCCAAACAGTTATATCTGATATTGGGACCTCATCCAGCTCCCTTTGAAATCAATTAACAGACTCTCACTGACTTCAGCAGGGAGATGATCAGGCCCTAAGGCTCAAGCAGGTTTGCTGCCTTGTGAGACTTACAGGTTTTTTTGCATTTAGCTGAGATGAGGACAAGGCTGACAGAACACTAGTCTAAAGAAAAATTTCCAGTCAGGGAGAAATGGGACAAGTGTAAATGCCAATGACTTCAAAAAAACCTCTAAGAAAACCCCTGGTGGAACATTATTATGCATTTATTTTCTTAAGAAAAGACTTGATTCAGTTTGGGCTTTGGGGAAAAAATTCAGATCCATTCTAATTTTGACTGTTCTGGTTCACCCACACCAGTAAAAAGCATTACATTTCACTGTGAATTGTATTTTGAACTTGTTGTCTAAAACATGCATTTTATTAATGAGTGGAACCTCAAAGAGTCTTTTTAAAAAACAATCAGGTTTACCTTTGAGTTAAATAATTTACACAGTAAATTTTCCACCCATGATCAGGGAAGAGTTTAGAGGTTCCATATGGCAACTGGCACCAAACAAAAGGAAGCTGGTCAAAGAGGTTAATTGATTGGGACACATCCTCTCAAAGTTTTGTACTGTGTCATTACTACCCAGAGATATTCAACAGGATGTGGTTACATTTCGTCTTCTTGGCATTTCAGAAATGTGTTTGAGACTGCATTGTTGAGCCCTTTTCAGATTTAAGAGCTGTCAGTCCCAATACTTTTGTGTGACAGTGTAAATGAGAAAAGGATATATGTTTATAGAGAGGCTGTCAACAAAACATTCATGTATTTATAGGGGGGGGAAAAATCTACATCTCTCTAGTGACTAGAATTTAAAAGTGTTATTTGGGCAGGGAGCAATATTAGGGTTTTTTTTTTCCACAGAAAATGTAAAAAATTTCTAATTGAAATGTAAAAAATGTGTTTTCAAATTAAATGTATTTTCCACTTAATTGTATTTTTCTTGAAAAACTTTTCAGTCAAACCATTTCCTCATAAAAAACAGACTTCTGATCAAGAAAATTACACTTTCTGACAGAAAGAAACTTTGTGGTAAAAAATGAGCCAGTTCTGTTAGTAACTCTTTGGGTCTTCACAACTGCATGGGAGATATGCCTGAGCTCCATGGTTTTCCTTCCAAATTAACATTGCTAATGTGAAGGGGAGACGAGAACACAGATGTTTCTGCTTCTGTGCAGTAGTTGGGGCACAGTTGCAGACCCTCTTTATTAATCTCTTGGTTTCTAGACAGCCAAAAAAAGAGTAGAAAAAGCTCTGAGAAAGTAAATCCAGGGTTTCTCAATGTGGTGGTGCTATTTTAGATTCTCTCTAATACACACTCATCAGGCACAGATAACAATAGCAGCTGTCAAGCAAATGCTCTATCTAGTGTGGCCATACACAAGCTTCTTCTGTGTTGACTTTTTCTTCCAGGGTGCAAGTCACCCTAATGTAAAAAGACTACATATAGCTATGACAAACTAGAACATACAAGCCCTAAAATGTGTATTTCTGCCCCCTAGTTTGCGGCATGACTGTTGTTTCATGAGCTTCTGTAGAGTGATTGTGGGCTTTCTGAAGATTTTGAGGGAGGTAAAATTTAGTATATCCCTATACAAGAAGGCACAAATGCCAGACAGAATTGGGTCCAAAACATTTTTTAATCCAATTTTCTTTTTATTACCTTTCTCTTGAGTTAAATGCAAATAGAAAACAGAGTAGTCCATGTTTTTATAGCAGTTTTCTGGCTAGGTTCATATTCTGGTTCTCAGGCACTCGTAGAGTGTTAGCTGGATTCACAACAGTGGAAGGGAATGTTCAACTGCAAAACATTTCCTTTTATAATGAGCACAGATCATGGCAATGTTTCCATTCATACTCTTTCAAAAAACAACCTCATGAAACCTAATTTGAGGCTTAAACCAAACGGTAATGGGAAAAACCCCAGCTGAAATGAAATGTTCTTTTACCTATGCTGAAATTTCATTGCTATTTCTGAAAGATCCTACGTATTTTTAATCTCCGCCAAGTTGAGAGTGGTTGTGGTGAATATTGGTTTCCTGAGGAAAAGTGCAGACTTTATATCAGTTCTGGTAAGAACTAATATGTTAACTTAACCGCCTCTGATGCAGCAAAGAAATCAGGACTTGAAGAATGTTTTTTCAATGGCTCTTCCTTTGTCTCCACTGAAAGTAATCTAATATTGACCTTATCAGTAGCAGGTGTCCCCGTCATGTCTGGATCTGTTACTTGTGGTACGATGTACATAGTGCTTGAGAAGACAAAGCATGCCTGACAAGCCACATCAAAACAACAGGAATGTCATAAGACTTTTTCTTTGTCTATATTTATCTCAAGGAATTGGCTAGAAATCCCAGTGCCTGGATTGCACCTATCCAGACATGATCAGTAGGAGGTGCAGTTTGGCAGTTACTGCATTACACTGGTATCAAAGGGTTTTCTGGGAGTTTCTCCCTAAAGTGAGTATAAAAATAAGACTGTTCCTTCAAAGAGCTGAAGAACTGGGACCTCAGATATGTAAAAGAAATGATAAAGCATGGAGGTGTCTAATACAGTTGTTTGCACTCTATGTATAAGTCGTTAGAACATAAGGCGCAGGTAATAATCAGATTTAGATTATTTGTTTACACATCTTCATAGTTTATTGTGAACATCCAAATGCTGCAGAAATCACCAAAAGTTCCCCACTCCATAATGATGTTTGTCACAACATACTGAAGCTGATTTTCAGACTGTTTGGGGGAACAAACGCTTGTAGAAAACTACTTTGTGTTCTGTTTAACCTCATGGCAGAATGGATTCTCCTTTCACTTAACTTAGAAAGTACTGAAAAGAGTAGCTTTGGATTCGTGTCTGCATACTAGAGATCATATCTGACTCATGGGTGGGAAATCTTGCCTGTTTGTGAAGGTCATTTGGGAAGTCAGTGCTGACAGTGCAGTTTCTAGCCTGATGTAACCATTTATCAAGAATCTATTTTTTTTTGTCTAATATATACTTTATATGTCTAATATGAACTGATGTTGCTGCAACACAGAAGTCCAACACGGAAAATATGGATTCTCTATGTTAATTAATTAATCTATTAAAAAAGATGCTGTTTCTAAAGACTGTAGCTACAAACCACTGGTACATTTCATTGTAATGAAATGTCTCAGGTGATATCATTCTTAATAGGTAAGTGATACTACACATTTGAAGGTCTGCACTGCTCTGTGGAAAGGTGTCCTAGAACACAGCTAGGACTGAGTAGCAATTAAATGTAATTTTATTAATTACAATTTTTGAAAATTAGAAGAGAAAGACCAACATATGTGGATGGGCGAATGGCAAACTTTCATTTACTCTCTTCAGTGGACATATCCCGAAGTCCTTATTCTCACTCCCTTTTTTAAGCAAAATTATCTTTAGAGTTAAAAAGTAATAAATGAGGAGTCAACATAGGAGGCTGGGTTTTTTGGATAAATTACGATGGGGTTGAAATTTTCGGTTCTGGATGCCTGACAGTAGCCACATTTACCTAACAAAGCAACCCAATTTTCAGGGAAGTGCAATACACACAGTGAACATTGTTTTCTCACTTGGAAAATTCCTTTCTTTTTTTGTTCTCTACTGATTGTCCTCCTTCTTTCTTCTTTTGGCCTTCTTGAGTTATGACTATAACCATCATCATGATTGTAATGGTTTTGGAGAAAGAGAAGAAGCTGAGTTCTTCCATGTTGATAGAACCCCACATTGGGTGATGGACCCAATATGCAATTGTAGCAAGTATATAAATTAGTGGCAATATATTTTAAAAAGCCTCCCTGAGACAGTTGTTTTGAAACAATAATGAGCATCCATGGTTTAAATCATTTAGATCTGAGATTAGCCTTTTTGTCTCCTCTGTGGTCCCCCTATTTCTGAGGAACATTTCTGGGAAATATTTAAGGCTGAACAGCATAGACTTGTCATTGAAGTTTTGTGGCAAAACATGCAAGAAGCAGAGTTGAACACAGAGATTACAGTTTATTACTGAATTCATCCAACTTCTTAATTCTTTATTCCCACATGTAGAGTTGAGGTCCTCAGGAAGTATTTTCAGAAGACTTGAACTCTTTTTGTGCCAAAATAAGGAGCTGATCTTCAAGACTTCAGCACATCTTACCAGAAGAAAATCCCTCCCCACAAGCACTACCCTGGGAGCTGCTTGTGTGCCAAGCACTTTTGAAAATGTAGAGCTCACTAACATGTCTGGGTGGGAGTTGAGCTTTTCTGAAACTCTGGTCTAGTGATATTCCAGTGATGAATGTCCTAGAAAAGCCTAAGAGATATAAATGTCTGTTTCTTATGGTTTAGACTGCAAAATACCTTCAGGATAAAATCTATGTGGTTTATACCCTAAAAATACATTTGTCTTTTACCTGAGCTAAAGAACTATCTGGTAACCCTCTATAAGTATCTATCAGGCTCGTTATCCTCTCTTTATTCTGCGTCAGCTGACAGACACTTTTATCGATAATACTCTTCAGTAGTGAGGGAGCGTACAACCTGCATATTATACCAGCCACAGCGTCTCTCTTTTTTTCTCTGGCCTCATGTTGCTTGTCTCACTTTATTCTCATCTCATGTTTTTTAGACGTTTTATAATTAGCACTTTACTTTACTAGAGACTTTTAGAAAACTTGGTGATACTGAGCTATGACAATCTGACTGACCTTCTACATCCTTTATTCTGCCCAAACATACCTCAATCTGCAGTAGGCATGTGCATTAGATATATACTTATTTGTGCATGTTTGCAATGTTTGCAGTATATGCTTATGGCCATATTTTCCCATAAATAAGGACTTGAGCTCCTAAAGAGGGACTTGGGTGGAATTAAAGATTCTCTGTCTCATTCATACTTAATGTGCAATCACCTTAGTGTTTCCAGCTAGCAAACTCTACCTTTCTTCCCTACTCATTGCATTTATTGTTCTAAACACCATTCTAAATAATTTAACTCTAATTTAACTGTAACTGGTTGAATTCACCTCATATATAGTGGAAGTAAGAGATTGACCAAAATCAGGTTACGTCCAGTCTTGCAAGCACAAATTACTTGTACTGCATACATTACAGAGCCAGCATCTTGACTTTGTCATGGACGTGGACATTAGCTTTATGTACATGCACAGTCAACAGATGTAAACCAAGTGTTTATAGGTCTTATTCAGCTTTAATTTATACCTGTCCTACTTAAATACTTGTGTACCTAAAATATTTGTGAAGCATTTGCAGTAACTGAATTTTGACATAGAATTCTCTCAAATATTTGAATTACAAGCATTAGTGTCCACTATTATAGATAGTTTTGAGGAGAAATCTCTCTAATGTGTGTAAAATACATCATAACATTAATAGCCTCCTGAAAGAGCAGCAAATTGCACTATTGAAATTTCTATCCCTTTTTACAGTGGCTGCTTTTCTAATACCTGGCTTTCTTTTGATGCTGACAATATGCATTTTTGCCAAGTTTAGCATCCAATGTTATTAGCATAATCACATAGTTCTCATCAAATTCATTGAAATAGCTTGTTAAAGATTCTTTCAAAGTGCAATTCAAATGGCTTAAAAGAATTGTCTAGTATCAAACACTCATCTCTGAAAACTTTATTTATTGTTAGATCCCCCAGAGAGGAAACAACCTGTAAGGCTCCTGGCATTGCTCGTGCAATATTATATTATATTTCCTTGTATTCACATGGAACTCAAATGCAGTTGGAGGTCATAAGGGGAGCACTTGAGGTCAGTTGGGAGGCATTAGGTACCTTGCAGGATTAGACCGATATGAAATTGTCCTTAGAATTACCTTTTTTACTCATCACTAATCACTTCTACCTCCTTTTTTTTCTGTCACTTTATTTGTTTCAAAAGGACTGATTGGGCCCTTAAGGCAGTCCCATAATGATACTAATTAATTAATAATTGGTAGCAATTTGGGTGTGTTGGAAGAGCTGACCCCACATAATTCATGCATTGTGACACGATGTACTTTACGGTGCCAGCAGCAGGAACAGCAGGAGTGCCATCCTCCAGCTGCCAGAACTAATTATAAGCAGTTTGTCTTTTCTCACAATGGCAGATTCTGTTTGTTTCACAACAGTCAATTTAAAAGTCACTTTTAATATCATCATTAACAAAAGAATACCTGGAAAAAACGCCCTCACTTTTGACCAAGAAGCTGGAGAATGCATTGGATTTCCATGCTCACTTTTGTTAATTCAAACAGTGAACAGAAGGGAAAAAGCAGATGGAAAGTCTCTCACAGGAAAATATAAAAACTGGTATTGTTTTTGCATGGCTAATGCAGTGCTGGTGTGTTAGTTAACACAGCAACTTAACACATAAAGTTCCTTCCTGAGGCTCTTGTAATCTATGACAAAGCTTATGACGAAGGACCACAGTCTAGATTTTCTATGAAAACTAATTCTATGTAAGTCTTATTGGAGTCAAGGTGCTGGGAGTCATATACTGATATAGAATGACCCCAGTGCTCTTTAAAGTAGAAGGTAACTCGCTGTTATGAATTCTCATCCTTCCTAGTACTCTTGCACTCTCACACCATTAAAATTCCATCTTAAAATTTCATCCTTCCTCTATAGTAAGGTGAAAAGGTTAATTCCCAAGGGACTAATCCTGGGAGGTGCTGAGCTCTCTCAGCTCCCACTGACTTCAAAGCTAAATATTTGGTTCACATGAAAGCCTCTTTAATTCCCCATTACTGTAAGGTATACTTGTATACAACAGTGGGAGCAGTTGTCATTATAAATCAGACAGTTTATCAGGGGAGCTATTCTCCAGGGCAGAGCAGATTCTAACACACCACGACATACTTTATTTGTTAGCCTCAATTCCACAGGAATTTTATTCAGGCAGACACCTCAAGGCATGCATCTTTTCAAAGTGTTTAGGCAGGAAGCGAAATTCAAATTAGATACACTTACGATGCAAATGCATTATTATTTAGCTCAAAACGACTGAGACTCAGGGGTCGTAAATCCTGCCATAAAGAGATCTTTCAATTACCTTCTGTTCAGTGAATCAGAGAAGAGGAACCCTTTCTCTGGCTTTTTCATGCAGAACAAATTTGACTCCCAAACAAATACCAATCACCATAATACTCTATATTTTGGCCTCTGTATAAACCTAACTCCAAGCTGTTTTATATGGGGTTTTCTTTTAAGAAGGTGTCAACCCAAAACCTTGTATCCTTAGTGTAACTGAAATTTGAAGACTGTTTTGAATGGCTCCTCCCTTTGTGAGCCAAAACTTTAGAGCAGAGGATGTTTGAAACCTGGAGCCAGATCTAGATCTGAGTTTAGAATGATTTTGTTCCCCTTGAAATTTCTTCTTCCTCAGCTTATCCCTCTCCATCCCAAACATCCAAGCTACAACTAAATTGTACTACTGCTATTTCCCTAATGTTTCCATAGCATGACATTTTCTGGTGGCTCACATTTCCCCTTACCTCCTTGCTCAATGTTTGGCTTTTCCAACATCTACCCACCTGCTTCTCCTCCTCCTCCTCCTCCTCCTCCTCCCTTCCTGTCCCCAGCTGCAGCAATCTGTTCAGCCTACCCTCGGCCCATTCAAAACACTGCTGCTGTGGTCATTGCCAGCCATACTGGCCATGGGATCCATACAGGCACCTCGAATCCTTACATTAGCTGCTCTCATTTCATTGCTTCAAATTCGTACCTTTTTACCCTCAGGGCCCCTTGCAACTCCTCTTTCCCTTGCTTATCTGCTCTTATGTTATGCTGAACCTCTCCCACTTTGACATTTCTTCAGTTACCCTGATCAGTTGCACTGATCTGCTCCCCAGCACCGCCTAATTTTACTCACCGTCTTTGAGTTTTATTGCATGAGATTCTGGGAAATGGAATGTTTTCCCTGTATTTTATGTCTGCTTCTGCTTCAACCTCCTGAGCAGGTAGAAGAGCAGACAAAGACAACAACAGCTCTTTTCAGAGTTCTTAAAAAAGTGTGTTGACCCTTGTGTCCATGTACATGCATTGGCTGAGGGGAGTCCCAGTAACTGTGAAGTGTTTGCAGTCAACATAAGGCTTCAATCAGTATAGTTCCTCATCCAGTCTTACATATATCCAGTCTTATATATATATATCCAGTCTTTACACTGTCCATTGGAAATTTCAGTCTTCTCATAGCAGAGTAATGATATAAATGATAGTGTAAAGCTTCTGTATGACATAAATTAAAGGAAGGCAACATCTCCTCAAGTGCACAAAGACATCCCAACAAAAATTCACAAAAAGCGTCTTTCTCTGAAATGGAGAAGCTGAAGGCTCAGGTTCTAAATTCCTTGTCTTTAAAAGGAGCTTTAGGTCCATATTTAAATATCATTTGAGGCCATATTTATAATAATACACATATTCCAGCAGCATTTTATGCACATTATATATATGTTTAGTAAAACAATATTTAAATATGTCTTCTCTGCAGAGCCAGCTCATAAAGTTCACATTCATCAAATTAAATATTTGGTTGCATTCTAATGGTACACATGTATTTTCTGACATATGGAATAAATGAATTGGATACATTTTTCAAGGTATTCTGAATAGAAGTGTGTTTTTCAAAAATGATGATGTGGCTGCAGTGCTGGTGAAAAGTGCCAAATAAGTATCTTCAGAAACAGCAGTTTTCTACCGGCTTCATCCAGAGACTTACTTTACATGGACTGTTAGGGAAGAAGGATAGGTCCTGTGGTTAGGGAATAGAGCTTTGTGTCAAGAGGTCAGGTTTCTATTACCCACCCTGCTAGATCTGCTGCTTAACCTCAGGCAAGTCACCTGATCACTTTGTAACTTAGTTTGCCTATCCATGAGGAGGGCTCAGTCTTTCCTACATGCTTGGTATCTATGAGGCTTCTGTTGCTAATGTTCACAAAGTGCTTTGCAATCTTTGACTGGAAAGCGAAGCACACCTCTCGTGATGTTGTTTTTACCCACATAGAAATGGTACTACATTTACAGTCATGGTGCAAGCTCTCCAACACCACTAATAACACTAAGCCCTAATGAAGAGACTGGTTCTCAACTTGTAATGTTCACGTTTATTTGTCTTTTCTATTTCTTCTTTTCTCTATTCAGCTGAATTTTTTTTTTGTATCTTCCAGGTTAAAAACATAAAGGTTCAAAAGCAAATAATCTACCTTTCAGATTTCCTCCCTCAATTTCAACCAGAAGGAAAACAGAAAACCTCGTTCAGACTGTGTACATTTTAAATGAACTGATAAATCAGTCCTCATGTAAATTAGGCTTTGTGAGTATTAATAGCAAAGAAATAGAATGGAGGCAACCACAGTGCCATAGTTTGAAAGATAATAGCACTGGTTCTTGAGTTTGTGCAGGTCTACTTAGGTCTTTATCTGTGATTGCACTATCTAAACAAACGCTTATCTTTTTTGCTGTCCTTATCTTGTTCGTCAGTTGATTGTTTGCTAAGTACCTCAATGAACAAGACCCAAATGAAAATGACTGTTCATGTATAATTTGTTTGGATCAGATTAAAGTGGAAACAAGGTAAAAGTGAGAGACAGAGAAAGTAGCATGGACCTTACAAATGAGTAGTGGAGGTCAAAATGAATTAGCAAACATTTTGTTTGAAGTTTTCTCATCTTTTTGTCAGACTTTTCTGTGTACCTTCTGGGAGAGGGTAAGTTATAATAGCATGTCCAAAGGAAATTCTTTAGATCATGTGAATTTGAAATGTCTCTTATTATTGTAACATAAGAAAAAGTCGTGGGTAGAATAAAATAATCTAACACGATTATAGTTAACACAGTTAGCTCCCTTCATCACACTGTTGCCTGCTGACAATTCTTCAGCAGGGTGCTATTACTTTCTGTTCTACTATACATTTCTCATACCAATTCATTTTAAGGTTGTATCAGTGCAAGTCTTTGAAACTGATCCTACATTTTTTGCAATTCCAGAACACTCGGAGGCCTGACTGGGATGTGATTTGGAAGGGAGAAGCTAGCAACGTTGAAGTCCTTTGTTGTTTTCCTGTATTTATATTGCAATAATACCTGTATCTGAGATTTGTGCTCTGTTTTGTTCAGAAGCAGCACTCTCTTGTGACTTTATTTTAAGTAGATAAGGTAATCAAAGGATTCGTGGCGAATAAAAAACTTTGCAGGAGATCATGACTTGCCAAAAGCACAGCAGGCCGGCAGTGGCAGGGCCAGGATTCCAGAGCTTCGTTGTGTTTCAGCAGCATCTGCAAGCTGCCAGTATAGGCAACCTTCCCACTTCTCACTCTTTCCTTGGCTCCTTATTGCTTCACCTTCTCATTTAAATAAAGCCAGAGGAAAAACTACAGTTATCTTGTCAATGCCCCTTCATTCTACAGGCCACAGAATTGTGTTATGGTGTCCTTCCTCCATGCCTTCTGGATGGTTTTTTTTTTCAGACAGACTTGTTGATTTGAAACCAAAAGGCAAAAGGAAAGCCACAGCACTCCTACTTAACCTCTTCCAATGGCTAATTGCTCTTATAATTAAAAATGTATGATTTATTTTTATTTTGAATTTGTCAGATTTCAGTTTCTAACCCTAGGCCTTGTTATGCATTTTTCTGATAGATTAAAATCTTCCAACTAAATGAATGGTTTTGAATAATCCTCAGCTTTTTTAGATAAATTAGAGTAGGATCGTTAGCCTCTCATATTAAGATATACATCTAGATCCCAAGTAATTCTTTGTATCTCTTTTCTGTACTTCTTCTACCTTGTCAGTATTTTCTTTTGGGAGAAAGAATACCAGAACAAGGTATAATATTCTGCTTCTGCAGCGGTTTCAGAAAGACCATATACAGTGGTAAAAATATTTTCTTGTGTTTGGCTAGTCCTTTGCTGACACATCCATGGATATTTCAGCCATATCACATTAAGCTGCGTACAAGTAGATAACCTGTATGTGCCTCAGACCTCTATCCGCATAGTCTTGCTGGTCTCCCACTGCCAAGAGGTACTAATTTTTCTTGATGATTCAACCATCCCATTTAGCTGAATCTTCTCCTCCATCAAAGGAGCTACCTTCCCTCCCATGCCCAACCTCACATTTCCGTAAGTCCTCCTGATTGCTTGGGCCTTCACTGAATCCCACAAACTCTACTGATCTTTTTCTGTCCCACTTCCATCCATGTCCAACAAAACAATCAATTCTAGTAGTAGTGAAATAACTTATATCAGAAGGTAGAGAGACAGCTCAAAAGAAGAAGGCCTAACCTTCATTTCTATGTGTCCCAAGAGTGTTTCTCTCTTGCATGGAAAATGTCAGTAGGAAGTCGGTAGAAGAGGAGAGAACCATAAAAGCTGTAGCAGTGTTCTTGTTTCTTTCAACAATGTGCGTAGTCTACATTTATATCCTATAGGTACATATACTTTTTAAAATCCATATTGCTGATATGCTTCCCTTCCTCTGTCCATCTCATGGAGACATTCTCAGGACATTCTTAAGTCTGTCAAGTGCTTTGAGATCCTCAATTTACAAAGAATCTTAAAGTTTTACTTACTCATTGACAATGCATACAAAATTAAAACCACAAAATGTCCTGTAAAGACTCCAAAAGGACCTCTTATAAAACTCTGTCATATTTAGTTAGATTATGCTTAGATGGACATTCCTGACAGCATGCCCTGATCATCTCTTCTGGAGTTCAGCGGTTGCCAGAAGGCTCATTCCAGTATTAATACTCCTTCCTTGAGAACTTTTAAAAGACAGCAGCTTTCTCCTTAGTGCCTTCCAGTCTCAGGTGACAGAATATATCCTTTTTGCGGATGGGACTGGTTCGCAATTGAAAATGAATTTGATGATTTCTTCCCTGTTTACTGTGACCCCTGTGCAGAGGATTTCCAAGTGCTGCCAGACAGGCTGTTCCTGAAGGGAATATTGCATTGTGGGAGATTGCGTGCAGGGAGGACAGCTCGTTGTGTTGCAGTGGAGGACCAGTAAGTGTGCCTCCGCCTTGCCTTGGTGTCGATCGACTTGTTCTGGCAGAAGGCTTGTGGCACTGCATAAAAAGGAATACGTACGACTGTGCTGCAAAAAGTGAAGGGTTTGTTAGCAGGACAACGTTACAGGTGAACACTACCAGGGTGGGTCAAGTTTTGCCAGTAAACTTCTTATTGCAAACCAGGCTGCAGCCGTTTTTGCAGGCCTGACTCTCTAACCAGCAGCTTAGTTCATCTAATGTGTAGGCCCGCAGCCCCGGCAGCGCAGAACAGGGCCTAGGCATTGCTCGGCTCCCTTCTCACGCAGGGCCAGCAAGGAGCTGTAGCACGAGCGCTGCCTTTCAGAACCGCGAGGCTTCCTCTGAGCCTGGAGCCGGTCGCTGTTCACTGGAAAGCCAGGCTCGCACAAACAAATATTTTGTGTAGCTGTTATGATTATTGTCTGTAACTGTCCCCATTGTGGAGGCCCAGGAATTCCTTTGGTCTCATAAATACTAACCCGGGCTCTCCCCTCCCCCCGCTAGCTGTCAGATAATTACACAGTTGGCTTCAGAGTTTAACTTGTCAAAGGAGTTTCATTACTTTGTTCCTTTTGGGCAGCTTCCACTATTGTGCTTTCTGAACACTAAACAGAACCTATATTAACTGTCAGTTAATTACACACCGTTTTTCTTCAGTATTTACCAGTCAAAGGGGCAGGTAGGCTGCAATCCTATCATCTCAATCACTGTCTCCGCTCACAAAAGAATCAATAAAGATGAGTCACTTAGTGTCACCCAGTGTCTGATACTCAAAGCCACCCATTCCTAATTGCCTTTAGAGATGGATGATAATACAAACTTTGAAGTGATAATCAGCCTAATGAGTGGCCTTGCTGAGAGGGTAGATCATGTGTCAGAACAGTTTGCAGATGCTTACAGGCAAACAAAGCCAGCTTTCCTTTTAGAGCCGCGAGGACCATGGCGAGTCTGGTACCCAGAGGCCGGCACAATGGCAGAGACTGGAGCGCAGCAGGACGCTGCAGCCTGCTGATCGCAACTGCCTCCATCCATCTTGCTCTTTGCCTTTAATCAGCCCAGGCAGAACAAGTCCGCCAGATCTCTGCGTGTTTATGCTGGATGTTGAGGCAATAACTGTGTAAAAGATAAATTCTCCGATTCTGAGTCGCTGGATTTGAATAATAGTGATTGGCCTTGATAGGGAATGGCCAGGGATCCTGGCTAAAACTACTGAGTAAATGTAATTAAATACAATCGGGTGCAGTCAGCCAGGCAAAGGCAGGGACCATAAAAGGGTCATTCAGACAGCAATGAAAACAAACAACGTCAGCAACAAAAACAAAACCAGTGTTTGGTTTGCTAATAAGAGCATGATCTGAGGCCTGATCTACACTCAATTTTTGCACCCAACAATTTGACCAAATAGATAATTTGGAAAAAAAAGCAACAACAAACAAACAAAAAAAAGATTAAATTGTTATAATCCCTAGTCTGGATGCAGTTATATTACTGTAAGACATTTCTTTTTCAAAATAGTTAAGTTGTCATAAATTCATTCAAGTGTGAACACATAGGCTATGATCATGCTTGTGTTAATACAGCTGTCGCAATATGAAAGGGTTGTCCTGATTTAACAGAATCCTTTTACCAGTTTAGCTAAATTTCAACGAGAACTGACTGTGGATGTAACTTCAAAAACTTTTCACACAAAGTCTGATAATCTCTAGGATTATACCAACTTTATTTTAAAATATATGAGAAAAATCTAAAAGTGTGTAAATTGAGTGGTTAACATGTTTAGCAATTTAAATTTAACAACTTAATGATATTTGGGGGCCAAATTCTAAAATCTGTATTTGCTTTCTTCATGTTGGTTTTCACTGAGTCACTGAATTGGCAGAGAAAGGTGGTGAAAAAGCTAAACGAAGACTTAAAGATTTGACACCACTTTAATAAGAAGCTGTCAGAATTCTTAATATTTTGCAATCAAATATTTTGCTTGTAAAATTTGCCATGCAAATAAGGAGTTATTAAAATAAACCAAATGAGAAACAGAAATTGTGAAAAAAGCAAATCAACCCATTGAATTAAAAAGCAAATTATTGCTGCCCTTAATAAAAGCAGAATTAGGCCCCTGTCAGATAAAAGCAGAAATCATATTTACTTATTTTTACCACCTTTACTTCACCCTTGCTTCCTATCGTCAAGTCAGTGAGAAAAGTGCAATTTTTAGGATGTGAAAGAACTGAAAAGATAGCCTTTAATTCTGCAGAGTTCGTATTTGAGTATAACATAAATGCCAGTGGAAAGGTTTTAGAGTTGTCTGACTGTGTTGGTGTTTTCATTTGGAGGTAGTGTTCTCTAATAAGTGATGTCTAGCAATAGTTTTTATACGTTTACGAAGACCAATGTCTTCAAGCTCCGTGCTGCGATTAATACCAGCTATTAGCCCAACCAGACACTGACTGAAACTGAATTCACAGTAAGGAGTTAGTTTGCTTCTTTCAAGGCAGAACATGAGAAAGAAAATACTGAGAGATTGACTTCATAGGAAGAGGGCTCCAAGGATGCATGTCCACCAGTGACCACAGGTTTCCAGCAACCACACCAGTCTAAAGTTTCTGAATTCATGAAGCTGAAAACATATATGACTGTCCTTCAGTGCTCTCAGTCTCATGGTCACCATACAGCTCTTTGGAGTCATCTCAGTGGCAGCTGTGAGGGACACACCGTTTTCCACACCGTGGAGCTGTGGGCTTGTTCCCAGCAGAGCATACAACCCAGACCCACTGCCCCTTCCTCTCTGCCCACAAAACACAATGGAGGTCTGGGGTCCTCCAACAGTGCTACCATCCAACTTTGGGAAATTGGTTTTGAGTTGTAGAGACACTTCACCTTCCTACCTAAAACTGAGAAATCGCCTGGAAAGATCACTCTGGCCATATTACTACACACTGAAGTGATATTCTTCTCCAAGGAATTTTTAGGGAAAATTCTAGCCCACAGTTATATTTCTTTTGAATTTCATCTTTCTTTAAAATACTCTTAACTTTTAAATTTATGGTTAATATCAATTGTGAATTTTTGAGTAACAGAGTTACTAAACATTCTTTTTAATAACTGAATAACCCCATATGCACATGCACAGGACTATATGCATACCATAGGTTCATCCTAAACGGGTTAAACACAAATGTGTTTTCAAACATGCAAGTCTGAAAATGTCCTTTCAAGCACAGAATATTGCTATGATTACACAATCTTATCCATTATAATCACATTCAAAAACTCCATCTGAGCTCTAAAGTGTGTTAAACAAAGGGAAAACTTACCTGTGGTCAGACCTATAGAACTGAAGTTGATAATTCACAATTAGTTAATGGAAAAGTGCTGACAAGTGTGTGTGAATTAGGGTTGCAAGTTTAAGCATGTATGCTGTGGGCAACTATGGGTAGGAAATGAAAGAGGGCAATGAATTGATTAAGTGGGCTTGGTGGTGCATGATGGTTGATGTCCATGTGAAAAAGGAATGTTGGCATAACTAATGGTTTATTGGATTTTAAATTATTATATTGATGGTACATTCCATCTGAACAATCTTGGTTCTAACTTCATATTGTACGTGGGGATTCCTGGCCCCTTGGAAATTAGCTGAAATAACTACATTATGAAAATATGCAGATTTGGATCCTCCTTTCCATAAGCAGATGAATTCAAATTTATCTATAGTGCCACTGTGCTGCCTGTATATTAAAAGATGAAAACATGGAATAAATTGTTAGGGGTTTTAAGTTGTAAGAGCTTGATAAACCTGTAACAATTGATACTAGCTGAAAGATTACCATAAAATCCATATGATGTGATACACTGTAAAGGATTTGACTAACTTGTTTTTTAAACAAAACAAACCAGGCTTTTAATGTATCTTTTAAATCCACTCAGTTGATACCATCCTTAGAATATGAATTTATTATTATTATGGTATCTCCTATTTGTATTATTGTACTTCATAGTCATAGGGAAGGGTTTTTTGATGCTCAGCTCTGTACAGATACCAACCAAATAATCCATTTCTGAAAGTTTTCTCTAGATATAAATCCCTAAGAATGGGAATTACAACTAAGATTTTCAAAAATGATTTAATTTTTTGATGAGCTCAATTTGAGCACCTTAAAGGGATCTGGTTATCAAAGGGTTTTGAATTCAGCACTTTGTAAAAATACTTTAAATTAGACACTAAAATAGAAGCAGCCATAATCACTAGTGATCTTTGAAAGTCCCAGGTGTGGTTTCACAATCAGTTTATGCCACTCTGACTTTGGGTTGTTGCTGAAAAAGGGGATCGTAACCTCACAGTTGCCTCTGGTTATGCAGTCTCTCTGCATTATTTGTGCTGGCACTCTTGATCATGAGCAAGCCAGTCTACTGGAAATATAACCATCCAGAAAATGCAAGGCAATCTGGTTGACTGGGCAGCCACACAAGTGGTAGTGACAGCACGTGGGCATGGACTGTGAGGGCTGGGCACAGGCGGGACAGGTCTTTCTGTACCAGCCTGAAGTTACATCATTTTAAGAGATAATGTAGCTGTACCCTGAGTCTGTGTGCATTTGCTTCTTTTACAGTGTAAGTGATCTGGTGGTGCTTTATCAATAATCAAACAAATAAATACAAACACTACGATAAAATAAATACTTTAATATTCTGTTAGAGCAAGAGGAAAGGAGAAGCGAAAAAGACTGGAAAGAATATAAAAGAATTTAGTATGCCACTGTTTTAAGTTTTTGATTTACATATAGAATTGTATTTGAGATTTACAGTGATAATAAGTTTAGACCAGCACCTCCAAGCTCTTTTTCAAACAAGTAGCTTAAACTGTTTCACAAATACAAACAGAGTCCCATAAAACTTTCTATGAGGCAGCTAAAGTATACGTAGGAACAACTTACCTGCCACTGAAATGTGTATCTTGAAGAAAATACAGCATGGGTAGTAAAACCTAGCAACACCATAAATAATGGAAACCACAGGAAGAAATTAAGGTGTTTAAATGCAGTTGGTAGAGATGAAATTTGGCCAAGGCATGATGGTGTGCAATGCTTTTCATATAAAAAGTGTCATGAAATTTTAATGACAAACAGTAACTGGAATCTCCCTTTGTCTCTTGTGAGAAATATCTCCAGAATAAGGTAGATCCTTGCTTTGAAATGGTCAGTCCTGTGTTTGTTCCCTCTGAGCCAGTGTTAATGATTTTAATTGTATCAGGCCGTTAGTGTGTTACTATGTACATCACCAAACCCCCTTCCTACCTCTCTTGGAAATGTCTCCATTTCCTTTAATGATCCAGTCCAGCTCTTCTCTGAGCTGTGACCTTGTCAAGCCTTAGAAACTACTAGAGCAGGAAAAAATTGAAACTGTGGAACTCTGCCACAAATTTTAACATTTTCCTTTGACACATGTGGTATGGTGGTATAATTTTAAGTAGATCAATTATATAGCACAATTCACACTCACAAAATCGAAGGTGACTTTTGCAAAGTCTTCTTATTTTTTTAAAGAAAGCACAGTATACTATCACTGAAATGTTAAAATGCAGCCTGATTCGGCACTGGGCTGTATTCCCTTCTCTCCCATTGACTTCAGAATGAATAAGCTCAGCCTGGGTATTTGGGAATTCATTGCTGCTAAGACATATTTTGGCAGGTCAACACAAGCATTATTCATAGGCCTCAATCCAGTCTGTCATCTGAAATGAAAGAGAGGCTTTCTTTAAAAAGCTAATATCCATCCATAATTTGTTATCCTAGTAACTGTACCAAAAACTGTTTTTAAATAAATATTAAAAATAAGAGTGAGCTGATGATCAACTGAAATAGAGTAAAACAAGTATGGAAGGGACTGCCTGGCCATTAAGTCCATGCTCCAGCTATTGCAGACAACCAGCTCATATAATCCCTTCCATAAAAATATCAAGATCTCTCTTAAAAGCAGTTAGTTTTATTTCCTCCATTACTCCTATTGTGCAGTTATTTGTATTTCTTCCAGTTTGAATTACAGATTCATAGATTATAAAGCCAGAGGGGACCACTGTGATCATCAAGTTTGACCTCCTGTATAACATAATCTGTAGGACTGCTCTGAATTCATTTAAGAAGCCAGTGATTTTGCAGCCATGAGGTTATTGGGAAAAGGGCACAAAAGCCATGATATCAGTGTTAGTTAGACTGATGGGATTAATCAGCTCATGTTAACACACTGATTATCATATAGTAAAGGGAAATGTTTCAAAAGAATACTCCAGTCTGAGAACGTAAAGTGAAATCATTTGGACTTCTAGAGAGGTCATGGTTGAATTATCACAAAACTCTCTTTACTCAAAGCAGATGCTTATTAAGATTAATTTAGTGTGAAAGGTGAACCAGAATGCATATAAAAGACAATGTCTCCTCAATTATGTAATAGGACACCTCCTCATTATATCGTGTTCACTGAAGATGATGGTATTTTCCTAGGGGATGTATAACTACAGTTTGCCAAAGTCCCAGTACAATCCCTCTTCCCTATTTTAGATTAAATATCAGGCTGCAGAGACTGAAGCCAAGTGAACAGAAACAAGAGAACTCAAATAAACATCAATTTAAATGAAAAAGAAAAGGTCTGTTATGTGTATTTTCTAAATATACATGTTCAAAATAGAAAGTTACAATGACGCCAGAATACAAATACAAAAAAATTGCTCACATTTAATATAAACAAAAATACCTCTTTACTACATTTGTACATGGGTTGAAGTAAGAGGCAATCTCTAGGCCTAAATATTCATGGGGTATTCACATAACTGGAACAAATTCTCTTGCCACCTTTTCTCTCTTTCTCATGTCTCTTTCTGTGAGCTCCCTCCAGTGTTCTCAAGTAAGTATTGAATGATTTCATTTTGGTGTATTCCATTTTTATCACATGAAGTGCAATAATAAGAAAGACTGCATTCATCTAACCCAAAATTGGCTGCTTTAAAGCTAGATGCCTAATCGAAGCTGAAAAGCTAGTCTGAACTAGACCATGAAGATAGGCACCTCAAGAAGGATATCCATCTCACCCATCACAGGTGTCCCTTGAAATGAATGGTACACATTGCCAAAAGGAGGGCTGACTATAGAGGTGCCTAGAGAATGAGCTGAGACTATCTACTACCTTTTAGATAGTTAGAGTTAAGGAGTAGGAATCCTTTCCTTCTCTTCCCCTTAGGAACTAACATCAAGAATTTCTGCTATAAGGTGGAGGTTCGTCAGTTGGAAAAGACAGAAGACCAGAAGTCCCAGATGCTGACTATCATCATGTCATCAACATGAAAAGAAAAAGTTGGCTCTAAGACTCTATCAGGTAAGATATATTCTGCATAGAAATAATAATGCCTTTGTACAAGGCTAAGTTGGAAGGCTAGGGGGATATGATTACACCCTGGCAGAAAACATTTGGGGCACTGAATCCAGCACACTGTAGACATAATAGCCTGCTTGGAGCCAGCTCAGGGATCTCTATACAGTGCTGCTATGCAAGATATGAACATGTCATATTCTACATCAGGTTTAACTGCTGCTACATACCAAGATAAGCAAGAACGGAGTCAGACACTGCATTTTCTAGGCTTCTTCCACTGACTTCATGGAGTTGCTCAGTTGAGTTGACATATATGAGAATAAAATGATTCTCTCTAAGACTAGTCTGTCCATTTTATTTATGCTGTTTTTTTGGGGGGGTCTGTTCACTGACAGAATAAACCGATATAAGCTGGGACTGCTGCAGTTGCTTTCTCCTCTCTCTTCGCTAAGCTGTTTGTTCCTGTCCCTTCCCTTATACCCACACTAGTGCTTTGTATAACTGGGCCATGAAAAAGTTCAGGTAGTTCAACTGTAATAAAACTAGGCAAATATTGTGAGAACATATATTAGCTTGAAGTCATAAGTAATAGAATTAAAGAGAACTTAGTATTGCAATGTCAATTAATTTGGTATCTTTACTGGTGCTTTATTTATTGTGAAAACCACTATGACATGCCACCATATTGCTAATCTGACTGACATTTAACAGATAGCGAGGCATTGCCTAACCTCAGAAATGTCAGAGTGGAGCTATGAAGTTATTCCAGTCCTTTGTGGTTTTGGCAAAGATTTTATAGGGTCTCTAGTGATGTATGCTGGGCCTGATTCAAGTCCCAACAATGGAAATATCTTTGATTGGGCTCATTGTTGTTTCTGACCCTATAAATGTGGGGAGCACTCAAGCATTAAGAAAGGTATTTTTACTCTGGCATATCAGTGGGTCATTGCAGTTAACATCAAACAGAAAACAGAATTCAACAATCTGAATGAAAATCCCACTTTGATTTTTCTTCTTTTACTTTTAAAGGACTCATAGTAACATACATTCAAAGCCTGTCCAATCATCATGGTTTGTATGAGACACAACAGGATTTGAGTTTCTTACAAAAAAACTTAACAAAAATGGTCTGTCTTTTACAATTCCTTCCTCATACTGCCATCTGTAAATAATTTTAGACAAGCTCTTTCCTTTTTCTCTCCTCCTCCCCTTTGCCAGTTACCTTTAAACAAGTTCTTTTTACATTTTCATTCCTTTACCCCTCTTCTTCTAAGGGCCAATGCCACCAACATCTCTGACTGAAATTACATGACGGAAGTTCATCTTAGTATTTTACAACAGTCTTTTTCTACTCCGTTTTTATTAAGAGCTTGGAATTTTAGAGAGTAGCCAGGTTGGTTTCACTCCTAAACCCTCGAACCTTGAGAAATAAATTAAATCTGGACTATATTAAGAGGAACTGCTGTGTCTGTGCTGCTTTTTAGTCTTCATGGTAGGATGGGTCCTGAAAAGTGTCTCTTCTCAGCCTCTCTCCTACTGTTTTCACAGCAGACATATCAACATTATTTTTCTTCAGGAATTTCTAAAGGATATCTTGCATATATACTTTTTTCTCTGCTCACAACCAGTAACTCAGAGCCTGCAGGACAATGTGAGCATCCCACATACACATTTATTGCACCTATATTTTCAAGGCAGATCCACTTGGGTCCAATGTGGTGGGCCATGGTGAGCAAAATCTGGGCCTTTGTCTGATTTGTATTCATAACATCTCATTTCTGAAGCCACTTATCTGGACAGCCACATATGTAGTTGTAAAAGATATTCATTCTCTTCACTACTTACATTGAATTATACTTGTAAGAACCTTGTGCTGAGATTCCTTTATGCTGGCTACTGCTTAGTTTATAAGGGTTTGTCTACCTATGGAAGGTTATGAACAGAAAGCTTAGTTTTGAATATATTAAGCATTAACCCAAGACCTTCCTGAGATATTTGGACATTCTTGTGCTTGACCAAAGCCTCCGCATACATTCACTGGTGCCATTCAGAGAGTGTTCGAAAAGCTAACTCAGTCTCAAGTAGGTTCTTGCCAAGTTATTTTCACAACTCTAAAATCCTCTCTCCAACCACGTGCAGTTGACTGTGCCTGCTCCAGGACCTTCCAGCCCCTTGTTTGTGTTCTAGTCTCTTAAACCTTTTTCATTATATTTTGCTCCCAGGTTGTCTTTATTGTAAGATTTTAATTGACCATAGCTACATCTTTTATTCCACTTTTCATCCTTCCTCTAAGTTCATTATATTTCTTTTCTCATTCTTAAATTCCTTTTCTTCTTAATGCTGTCATTTCTCCAAGGAAAGAGCTCTCCAAATAGTAGTATATTTAACTATAGAATATTCAGGTCTACCAGTTCTGCAGGTCTAAAAGCAAAAAGACACGTGAGGTTCTTCATGCATGCAGCATAGAATTGGTCTGAGTATATGCTCAGCCATTTTTTTTTTTCCGGATTTCCAAAGTCAGTAGTTTTGGAAGATCTAAACACATTTTTCATGCGTGAAATGTTTTCTTTAAAAATACATGTAATGTATTTTGCTTACAACAATGTAATGTATCCCTGCAAACTAAAATACGCTTTCAAGGCACACACAAAATAAAAGCAGCTTGGGTAGTGACAGTGCAAGCCTTCTTGTACTACAGCTAATGTTTTAGTGGTTATTCTCAAAGGCCAATTCATCAAGGAAAATTGGAAGGTTGTTTTATCAACTCTCTTTTAAGATTACTCAAGCACTTGGGAAACAATGCCTGCTGTTACTGTGTGTATAATTTTTACTGTTAAAAAATCTCTCCATTTTTGTTACTCTTCCTTTTCGTCTGGTAGATGACACATTGTCGTGTTCATATATGCAGAAGCTGAGCTTCTTTTTCAGATTCTTAGACATATGCTTACTATGTTGTTGAAGAACTAAGTAAGAATGGAGTTTAACTTTGTGAGTCTCTGCAGTAGTGTCAACACAGAATTCAGGGCACTGAACTTCTTTGCATGGCTGTGTTCTTTTCCTGCAGAGCTTCATAGAAGAAACCATTCAGTCTGCAAGAAGCTATGAGGATTTTAAAAATTCTCAAAGGAGATAAGCCATATATTTCTCTGCAAGCTTAAAGCTTCCAGAGACTTTGAATGTGCTGAAATCTCAACAACAGAATTAAAAATAAAGAATGTATTGTCTCTATTGACTTCAAGGCACATATGCTCGTTGCAGGAATTAAGTGCCATAGGGTATTACTGGCCTTATCTGTTCTAATTATGACAGTCATAACGATGATGTTTAGGTGCCCAATGTCAGGACACAGCAAGGGCTGGCTGCTCCCTAAGGGCTGGGGAGCTGGGCATGACAATACAGAAAGCAGGGCAGGGGCTTTGCCAGCCAGGGCCCCATCCCACCGTCCTGAAGCAAGGAGAGGAGGGCAAGCCAGGGCTGGCAGCCAGGTTTAACCAAGCGCTCAGATCATCTTATAAGTTTGTGGTGATGAGGCAGGGCCAAGGTCAAGCTGAGACATCAGCCTGTGGGTCAGGATCAGCGGGCACGTGGCTGGGCCATGGTGGGGTTGGAGACTGGCACCACTGCGGCATCGTTGGGCAGGGACTGAGGGCCATGGGCTGGGCTGAAATGGGAGCTTGGGTCTGGGCAGGGCAGGGGGAGGCTAGGGGGTGGGCAGGGACAGTAAAGCATGTAGGTGCGCTCAGGGTCCTGGCACCCAAAACTCACTGAAATCAAATGAGATATAAATATTTTGAATGGGAGTTAGATCTCAGTAGGAGTTAGGCTCCTGTTTACCTTTGGGGAATCTGACCTAAGGCTTGCTCCTGAGTTTCCTCTTAGCTACCGTTGTTTTGGATCCACTAGCCAGGTACTATCCAAGTTAGATGATGATCTGCTTAAAACACCAGCAGCCACCAGAGTTGTTAGTTACACATGTATTTGCTGTAGCTACTGCTGCTGTTGAATCAGTCAAGAAACAAGAGTGATAATAAGGCCAAAAAAAGCCTAATATACACTGCACTGTAAGATCAGAAGCTTTGTAAGTTGTGCATGGATCTGCAGGTTTATAATCTGAGCTGCAAGGAGAGAACTGAAGACCCTCTGAAGTCTATTGTTCATTCCTTTGGAAAATAATGTTTATTTAGGTGCATAGGTTAAGTATATAACTAAAGTCCTTCTTTTTATCAAACCTGGTCTATAAGGTAATTTTTTTTGATGAAGACGTACAGTTTTCTTCCTCACTTGAAATTTCAACTGCTTTTTACATACTGCAGATAAAAGGCAGGGACAGTGTTTCAATTTACATGATGAAGAATTGGTTTCCTGAACATTCTTCCTGCATACAAAAGCCAGGTCTTTAATGTCTCCATAGTCCAAATTTAATTGCATTGAACACACACACACACACACACACACACACACCCCTCCTTTGATGATGTAGTTTGGATAGGTTACATCACATTAGGAGTTAGAGAATGGTTTTATATATAATGTGTATAAGAATTAAATATGCCTCTGAACAATATGAATATCAAGTTAACATTTTTTCCTGAATTTGTATTGTTAGACTTCATATATACTGAAATATTTTAAGGCAAAAATGCATTTTAAATGAGAGATTTCTATTTTTTCCCCGCTTTTGGTGTGAATACTAATGATCTAGTTTCAAAAGGAATAACAGAACTGTGATGGTAATGTCAATTGGACCAGTTTCTAGTAGTCTGTATTTGTTGCCACAGACAATACAGCTTGCTTATAACCATGCTGTTCAGATCCATTTGTTCCACAGAACTTCGTGTCATTGTATACAGTGAACATACTTTCCCTGTACACTGTTTGCACTTTTTTGCAACCCTGTTTTTAAACACTGAAGAAGTTTTCTTTACACATCCAAAAATTTGCTGTATTTACTTTGAATTTAAGCCAATCAGCATGCATGCTATTAGCTCAAAAGTTTAAACAATCATCAAATACAGCTTCTCCCCTTCTGATTTGTCTTGATTAAAAATGTGCACTGTAAGCAAATTGCCTTCCTTTTGATATTTCGTTCAGTTGGTAACATTATCATCACATAAAGAAAGTCACTGTTTTTATGCCACAAAAAATAGAGAACATATAAAATGCATTGGATATAGCTTTCTATTGTCAGGGCCAAATTAGGACCTTAGTAGCTGGAGTGCCTTGGAAGCGAAGAAGTGCAGGAGCTTTATCCTATTCATTTACCTCTCACATAAAAGGAACTTAACAAATCATGGAGTTACCTGTCTCTGAGTAGAGATGAACCCCATCAGCCCCTCTATAATGGACATATTGATTGATAACCCCAGCAAAGCTTTGACCTCCTTTTGACTGGCAGGTTTGCCCAGAGCATTTTACTGAACATGCCTATTAAACAGGTACACCAAGACCTGGTGATCAGCATGCTGTCCTCACACTGCGTATGAGGCCATTACACTTGCAAACTCTTACCTCTTCCTCTTTCTGACATGCTTCTGCTGAGGCATGACTGAGTGCCCAGTGCATGCATTTTTACATATTTACCTGCAGCACTTAGGGTGGGACTGTAGTCCTTTGTATGTGTTTTGGAAATTTACTCCAACCTTTAAAATCTTAGATTTCAAGGTTAGTCTTTTTAGCAATTACAGGAAGCACCAGCATGTACTCTTGAAACCTATCTGCTCCAAAGTTAGCTTTAAACTTTCAAAACAAGGTGGCTGTGAAAGTGCAAATAACTATTGAGTAGATGCAGTTACTGTGTACAGGAAGCTAGGATCAAGTTCAAATAAAAATTCTGGGCACCAGTTCTTAGCAACTGATTTTAAAGTAGTTGTAATCTTCAAAGCTATCTATTTATCTCTACAGCAGAGGCCCTGGGTATTATATACCTAATGAGTTAGACCATTTGAGCAACCTTCTTTCAGGTTAAAGAGGTATTTTAACTTTTTCCTTTACCTGATTAACTGTTCAGTCCATTTCTGACAGATGAGACCAGCTATACCAAATTTTAATACTGTGTTTCTTTTAAAAAAATGCATCTCTGTTTATTTCCTTGTGCCTGAGTGGAAGTTTTAAGACTGTATAAGTTCACCAATAGGTTGTATAATATTACTGTTACTGTTTTGGGTTTTTTTTCACATACACACTGTTGTTTGTGGACATAAAGCCCAAATAAATAAGTAAAAGTAGAAATAAAGACACAATCTTGGTCCTGAATAATTTACAGTCAACCTCCTGATCTGATAAAAGGGTCATGTACTTAACTGTATGTGATACATGTGGCTCCATTGATCTCAATGGGAGTATTCACAGGGATTAAGTATGTGTATAAATCTTTGTAAAGTTGGGAGGTAAATTATACTGTTTGTTAGAATTTGCTCTGCCTTAATGAACTGAAGGTTCTTTTTTTATCCAAAACCATATACAGTATTTTAATTATTTACAAGTACCTAAATTTCATTAGAAAATGAACAAACTATAACATGACAGACAGCAATAAGTTGTTGTTTCTAAAACCAGGAAGGTAAGATGAAGAGCAAAGTTTCAAAATTACTTTGATATTCTTAAAGTTTAAATGTACAAAAGCAACATTCTATCAAAAACCCAAACATTCTTATCCAATGTGCACTTAAATAAATGGGAATATTTCAAGTCAGTGTAAACGTTAACTTCATTAAACACTGGAACAAGGTATATAGCCAAATACGCACCAAAAGAGGTTAATTCTGCCATTTACATTTTCGGGACCATATTACTTTGGGCTAAGCTGGGAACCTCTTATTTCTATTGGCAAGAAGTTACCTATGCAAATGTCCGTGAATGAAGGTGTTTGTTGGAGTGAGGCATTAGTTACTCTAAAGATGGCAGAATCAAAGCGTATGAAAATTATCCTAACACATAGCAATGTTAAACTTACATGTCAGAATTGTCTTCAGTGAATTTCAGACCAAACATGTCAGTGTGATCAATAAGACATTCCTGGAATTTTATTAAGTGTGCTTACTTTGCTTTTGGTAATGCAAAGTAGAAATAAGTAATTTCAGAAAATATATTTGAAAGTATCTAATTTAAATGTAAATTCCATGCTTTATTAAATACATACTGTATTTCTTAATCTTAAAAGAGCAAAGGCATTTGGCTCTAGATTTCCTCAAATACTATTGGCATTCTTGAAATGAAAAGTCTAGCCTCCTTAGTTGTCCATTTTGTTAATATTTTAAATATATTTTCATTGTAAATCCAGCACCGAGGACAGTGACTTAAACTGTATATTCTTTTAATTAGAAATACATATCCATACTGCAATAAAAACACAATTTAGAATAAATAGAACAATATTAACAAAGTATGAATGAATACTAATCACACTGTAACTGGGAAGGAATCACTCGTCTACAGCTAAGACTAAACTGAAGAGAATTGAAATGAAAGCAGGGTCCTAATTGATAGTGGAAGAATGCCTGTTTCTATGGAGCAGATAGGAAAACTAATTGTAGTTCATTAAGTTGCAGTCTGCTGTGGAAAGGCAAAATTTTGAAGCTCTGTTCTATGGAGCCTGTGTGTGGGAATGCACTTCTGGTCAGTCTGAGCAGTTACAAAGTACATAGTATCTGCCGGGCCCCGGAGCATCATGTGGCATACCTGTAACACCACCAGCCCCTATTTGGTCAAAAGTTTTCCCCTCTGTGCCATGCGATCTCCTGTCAAGTAGCTTGTCTACCTGTGGGCGGCACGTGGTGATGAATTTGTCTCGGTAACAACAGTAGCAAAAGTTATTTCACAAAGCTTTCTTCGGAATCAGTTAATGTGAATTATAATTCACAGTGTGATGTATCTTTGGGGTACCAGTGTGACATTGTCCCAGTGTTAAGTGGTGTCAGATCTCACAGACCTTGAAGCTCAGCTTCCCAGCAGAGAAGAAACCTTTGCTGCACGTTCTAGGTGTAACAAGGATATTTTATTTATACAGTTTGTGAACAAATAATCAAAATACATACACATATGACCACTTCCTCCGGAAATCTCACACCAGTACCAATCAAGACCCCAGTACAAATCTGCTACAATGTATTCAATACAATCACCTCTAATTAACCTGTTTTTCCATGCACGAACTATAAACTCGGATGACTATATAACAGCCTTGCCTGGTGACACCTACCGTGACACCGCAGCTGGGTGGTCTAGACTTCGAAGCTTTGTTGGGATGACTTTTTTTTTTTACATGCCATAGCTACCTAACAAAATCTCCTTGAAAATGCAGTTGATAAAAGTATTTCACTGGCTAAACTGGAGTATTTTATGTCCACAAAGCGATCCGTGTGCTGGTAAGTGTGCGGATGCGTACGTGGAGGGGTCTGGCAACGCCGCTGCTCTGGCAAGGCTTTCAAGCTTAGACAAGTCTTTAAATGTAAGCAACTTCACAGCAGCCAAGTGTTTTCCGCTCATTCAAAATCCTGGAAACACGACGTAGCTGCGGAACTGGGACAGCAAACTGCGATACTGCAGTTAGCCGGCGCCGCGGCTGAAGGGGCTCCCGAGCGGGGATTCAAAGGCCGGGGCTGGGCCCAGCTGCCTCCAGTGCCGGGAAAACCGGCGTCCCGCCCCGCGGCTAAACGCAGCTCTCGCCTGACTCCGCAGCCTTTGCTGCTCGACAGGAGGCGGCAGCCGGCGGATCCGGCGGGCGCGGCGGCGCTGCCCCGACGCTCCCCGCGCAGTGCTGAGCGCGGGCACCTGCGACTCTTCTTGGGTTGCGCGAGAGGAGCCCGCAAGGCAGCGGAGCGGGCGCCTCCCAGCCCCCGGTCCCGGCTGGAAGCGCGGCGGGGCGCGGGGGAGGCTGCGCGGAGGTGCCCCCGCCCCCTTCCCTCCGGCGGGCCCTGCCGCGGGGCGGAACGCGCGCGCCGGGCCGCGGGGCGCGGGGGAAGGTTGCGCGGAGGCACCGGCCGCCGGCTGGCGAGGAGGGGGGGGAGGGGGGCGCGGCGCCATGGCCGTCGACATCACGCTGCTGTTCAAAGCCAGCGTGAAGACGGTGAAGACCCGCAACAAGGCGCTGGGAGTGGCGGCCGGCGACAGCGCCAGGGATGAGCTGCTCAAGCGCGGCGCCGCCCGCGCCAAGAGCGACTTCTCCAGCCGGGCCCGAGAGGTGGTGAGTGCGGCGGCGGCGGCGCCCT
>NW_020450719.1:254165-312491 GCF_003343035.1 Apteryx rowi | reverse complement strand
GGGGGCTGCTCCGGGGGCGCCGCCGGCGCGTACGTTCAGCCGGCAGGTGCCCGGGCCGGCGGCCGCGGGAGGCCGCTCCCGTGCTCGGTGCGCGCTCATGTATGTGCGGTCTGCAGGTTTTCTTCCTGTTGCACAGTATGGCTGTGCAGGGCCATTTCTCTATACGCTGTGCGCGAAAAGCTTCTCAGAACACTTCAGGAGTTGGAAAGCCAAGCGCTGAGGAGTTAAGGAGTTCCAGAGCTAAAGCTGACCGGGAATGATAATATCCTTAATCCACAGTAGTGCTGTAAATTTGTTGCAGATTATTTTCTTCTATACTGAGTAAACGGTAGGGGAGAAGTTTGACATCGCAGCAGGGTTTGAATAATGCACCTTTATTAAGGCTCTGGACCATTCTTTGAAAAACTAACAGGCTGCTCAGTGCGCTGCCTGAGGAGAGTCTTACAGAAAATAACATATGATGGTGTCAAAAGCACAGCATGATGCACATGCAAGTTCAGGACTACACCAGCACTATGCAGGTAATCTTGTTTCTGACACTTTCTGAGTTCTGAATAGTTTAGTTTCCAAGGACAGAAATTAGTGTTAAATTTCGGTCTTAATCGTACTTTTCCAATTTCAGAAAAAAGTACTTAAACTAATATGTTTTATAACACTTAACATTTCATTTTAAGTAGTTTGGTGATTGCTTTGAGGCTTAAGCAAGGGTGTCAAATTGGTTATATGTTAAATGAACACATAATTATTAATCCCCTATTAAAAGTTGATTCAAGTAGCTTGCTTAGTATTGATTGTGAATTCTGTGATAAGGATCTATCTACAGGGATAAGACCAGTCCATAAAACTACATTCAAGATTTTTGAACGTGAGATTTACTTTTTTTTTTCTTCTTCTTCTTCTTCTGGCATCTGCTGATTTTTAGCTAAAGGTGTTCCAAATTCTGCAGCCTTAGAGTGAACAGACTCCTTCAGTCTTGCACTAGAACAGGGCAACCTTTCTAATTTTTTAACACAATTTGTGTGCGTGTGTGAATTCCTAGAATTTTAAAAAAGGATTGAAATTCTATCACATGGTATCGTATTGGCATTTATCTGCATCATCAACACGGTTGCAACTTTTAAATCTACTATTCAGAACTCCAGCACTGGGGCTAATACTGGGAGCGGGTTGTTATCCTGTAAGGGTTTAGCACTGAATGGTGTCCAGATACTTTGCCAAAGTGTTTCACAGTTATTTGCTGAGGCAGAGGAAGTGAGAAACTTGAGATTTTTAGGTTCCATTCTAGATACTCTTACAGCCACGAACTTCTATTCATTTCCTCCAAAGCTTTAACTTTCTGCCCCATTGCCTCCAGTGCTGTCTGTGGCTGCACTTTGGTTCCTCATTCTCAGTTCCATTAGCTTCAGCCCATCTCTGTATTTCTAGGTTTCTGATCACAGAAGTAGTCTGTATTCGAAATAAATTATAGCCTCAGACTGAACCCACGCCCACTTCTTCTTCCTCACTCCTACTCTTTTCTCTGTCTTCCTTTCCTACCACCAATGCTCCCTTGACCTTGCTGCCTCCCAGTTTTGGTTGTCTTTCTCAAGTTCTGTTCCGCCGCAGGCCTAGCCTCACCTTCATCCTCTCCTCATTGCCCAGCCATAGTCCTGTGCTGTGATGATGTGCTGTATGTGTATGCTTTTCCTCCTACCTTATTCCTTCTTTTCCCCCTACTTACGTCTATTATTACCTGTTGGTCCCAGTCTTCTCTTATCTAAGCTCCTCATCCTTTCCTAGTTTCTGAGGAGCACTGCCCAGGCAATAGAAAGGACAAAGATGTGGCTAAAATTAATTACAGCAACTTGTTAGGGTGAAGTAAACAGTTAATGCCACAGTGGATAAGTTGAACCCTCTTTTTGAGGGGAAGAGGAGAATGGGTTTAACTCATGGTACGCGCATAAACAGTGACATGGAGAAAAAGACAAGGCTAAAAGTCTTGCTGAGCACGTTTGAACATGATTTTTATTAACACACTGATGAGCAAGTAGGAGTGAGTGAAATAGACTGGGCCTGGTCTATCTCTGCTCCTGTAGTTCAGCTGTATTTGTGATGGTGGAGCCATCTCTGCCAGACCAGAGAAGGATTTGTAACAGTTTTTTAGGCCTTCTCTAAGGTCTGATTCTAATGGGGAAACAAACCATATAAACTACAGTTAAAGGATTTGTAGTTAAATTAATGACAATTTTGTTTGCTTTCTGCAGCAAAATACAGTTTAACTTGATTATGTATGTGTGAAAGCCTCTTTCAAATACTTTGTTATAGCCTTGCTGTTAAACATTTAGCTGCTTCTGCCAAGACTAAAGCAATTTAACTTGCAAGTGTAATCTTTGATATGCACATTAATTCTTTAATATGTTTCTATTTTTAAAAGCACCAAAAAATCGAACGAATCCTTCTCTGCCTACATACAGTTACTTTTTTTTTTTTAATCTGAAGAACATATCAAACTGTTATTTTAACTAAAGATGATGGTCAGAATCCATACAGAGTAACAAGAGAGATTCTGAATAATTTATACATGGTCAGAACTTTTATTATGCCATATTTGGTTGAGTAATAGTTGAAGATCTCCATTTGACACTCAAGTATGGAAATGTTGAAATATTTATGCAAGGTCTATGCACAGACATACTCTTTTTATGTTTTATTCTGGGTAGAGTTTTGCATAGCTGTTAGCAGAGAGACCTGTGCTTGCTCTGCTTATGCTGCAAGCTGCAAGCACACCAGCCGGCTCTGGTCCAAATGGACACAGCGTAGCTAAGGTGGCACGGCTCGCAGAGTGCACAGCCCTGCTGAAAGCAGCCACCCGGCTAGAAGATCAGGGTTTTTCAGTTAGCCCATTCCCTGAAGGTTTTGTGTCTCATTATTAATATACTTGAGCACCTGTCAGAAGTGATGTAACCATCTCTGGCATATATAGCAGATTTTCTTTCTCCTTGTTTTCCCCCAAAGAGTGTGGGTTTTGGTAGGACCTGAGGATTGGGGGAATGTTTACTTTGCTTTCTGGTGGTTTTTTTTCTTCATAGGCTCAGGTTCTAATTGGTGTTTAAAAAGGCATATTGAAGCAGAAGCCAGCAAAGTTGTAACAGTTTCTTATTTTCTGTGGAATTTTGTTTCTCAGTTTTGCATCTTGCTTAAGATGACTCTGTGTTTACCATAAAGACAGAAGCCCACTGGGTAAAGTTTCACTGCACCTGGGAAATACAGTTAACGTCCTGTTTTATGTTGTCAGGCTTAAAGTGTGTGTACACACACACACACACACACACACACACACGAATTGAGGTAGGCATGAAGAATGTGGAACATAAGAGCTTTGACTTGAATCAGTGTTGTGTAGAAAACCTGTGTACAGCTGGGGAGGCTGTACATCTTACATGCTTTTGGTATTCTGTGTTACTCACAGAAATACTTCGATATTCTGAACTAGTTTGTGGTTTGAAAAGCTTGATGTTTTTTTGCTCAGATATACTGCCTTGCTGCAGTCTGTGGGGGTATTAACAAAAGTTTATATGTTTGAGACCATCTTGGCATCACAAGGATGTTACGAAGTTATCTAGAGACAGTGTAAAATGTTAGTTGCAGAGGCTGCTATTAAGCTATGACAAAACTGACCAGTTTGCATATGGTGCTCTTCTAAATCAAAAAAGACTGTGCTATGGCCACCAACTTTCAAAGGATTTTTCTTTGCCCCCAGCATTAACCCATCACTGTTTTTTCATCCATCAACTGTATCCATCAAGCATTGGGCTGTCTAGTGTGTAATGAAAGATGAATAAAGCTGTACGTGTGAGGTATCTTTTTTGGCATCTCTCCTATTCGCCGTTTAGATACTGACTAGGACCATGGTAACAATTGGCTGCTGTGGGATTCCCTGCAAGAAAGCTATGATAAATGTGATGGACTTTCCAATATTTGTAATTTGTAGAAGACTCTTAGAATTTATTATGTATGTATTAGTACTTTTTGGTTAACTAACACAAAAGCAGCAGATGTCCTTTTGTCACCAGACTTCTACTGTGGCACAGTTATTTAAAATGTATTATGTGAGGACACTAAAGTTTGTTTCTCATCACACTTTTACATGGTTACCTGGTATGGTATCAGATTTGAGATAAAACTGAGTTTTTTGCTAAGTGATTGAAGAGCTGTAAGGATTAGAGCAAAAGTACTTAAAATGATTGGGCTTGAATTAAGTGTTCAGTAACAAATACAGGCAGTTCAGATGGAACATAGGCCTACTTTACATGACACTTGTTTACTGCTTTACCATAGTCTTAAACCTGCTGTTTTGGGTGTTTTAAAAGATTGTCAGTTTTGGAAATGTTTGGGACTTGAAATTGTGTCATAGGACACAATCTTAGGAAAACATATTATTTAAGCCTTTCCTGTTGCTTTTTATGGCAAGTATGAGCTGTTAGGAAGATCATCTGTCAAATATGCTTCTTTGAAAATATCGAAAGAATGATAACATTTAATAGTTCTTAATTTAACACGGCTGACCTCTATGTGTTACAGAAATGGAGTAAGGGCTAATACAGCCTATTAACATAAATAAAGACAAATTAATGGTCAAACAGAATTTCATGATAGGCTTGTTTACAACTATGAATGAAGCTTTTTGTTTGGCTAGGGAGATTAAGCAAGTACTTCTTGCTGAAGGTTTTATGAAAAGCTTAAAAAAATGATGTGCTAGAGCATAAATTCTTCAAAAGTAATACCAGACATATCTGAAAATATATCCATGAGAATGGAAAATTTGAAAGGTTAAATGTTTCTGGGCCTTTAAATGCAAAATTTCAGAATGATCAAATATGTATGTTTGAAGCTGTTGAACACATAAGGATGCCAGATTCATAAGGCTACAACATCTGCTATTCATATAACTTCTGTGTATGGATTCTATAGGATGATTAACTGATTAAAAAAAAAAAATTGGTACGATAGGCCAATATTCACATCAAGAATATGTTTGGCTGCTCTGTACAAATATTTAATGAGGAGGGAAAAAACCCACATAGGGCTTGCCTCCTAGTTCTTGTGAAAGCTGCAGCAAATGACATTGAATATGAATTTTGAACAAAGATTTTAATTATAAGGCCACCTGACTTTCATAGTATATTGCTGTGGCTACAAATAGTTTGCGATTGTCCTGTTGTAGTGGTGGCTTTTTTTTAACTTGCATTGAGTAAAACAGCCTTTTTATGTATGTCTACAGAAGTCCAGCTGGTGTCTCATTGTTTGAATTCAGCCCAAAGGATAATTCAAAATAGCATTGCTATTAGAAGCCTTTCTATTAGAAGAGATAGAGCACTGAGTTTGGTCTCTGGTTGCAAACATGTATGTTTTGCAGTCTGGTATTTACAGTATCGTTGTTGGAGGAGGAGGTAGGTCTGATGTCCTGTATATGGTATTTGCAGTGGCTAAGTATTTACCACTGTCACTGCATTAATACAGCCTAGAAAACTATGGGGAATCCCCAAACTAGTAACTGATCCCCCAAACTGAAAATATTGGACCACCTTGAATAGCATGTCATGATTATTGACATAGCACGATGAAAAGTGAATGGCTTTAAACATATGTTCTTTCTGATCCCTTTCGGACTATCTTGAATTATTTGAAGAGAAACCAAGAACAAAAAATTTAGACACAGTAATTATGTAATGTACTTGGTTAGAATATATAATCAGCATCCAGTGCAAGGCACAAATAGAAAAACACAAGTCTGCGCTTTCACTGAAAAATTTCTAGAGGTTTATCAATCAAAAGTTTGGAAAACATTAGCTAATTAGAGCTAAATTTCAAACAAAGAATTCCTCATGCTTAATACCATTTTAGTATCATAAGAAAGAAGAGTTGGCTTGCAAATTGGGAAGTCCAGAGGCTCTTCCACTGCCTAACTTTGGGGATATAGTAGCTTCAATGGTAAGCAGGTAGCTTCGATGTTCCGCCTCAGCTACCCAGTCTGTTGATGCAGATAATAACACCATCCGTTTCATATCGCAGGGTCATGGTGAGGGGTAGTTAGTGCTTGGATACTGTTCTAATAGTAAAAGGTATATGAAAATACTTATGCTAAGTATTAAACATTTTATTGGAATATGAAATTAATTATTACACCGTCTGTTCTGAGTCAGTTTCAGGTTGGTGGTTGCAGAATATATCAAATTACATCTAAGTTTTTTAAAAGGCCAAGAAATATCTGAAATACTAAAAACAGAGGAGGAAAAACTGGTGTCAGCTAGCCTGAAACAGCAAATAACACAGATAAATGTTTGTAGTCAACCCCAGCTACATCAATATTTAATTTCAATTTACGTTTGAGAAGGAGATTGCCAAGTGAAACTCAGAACTATTATGTTCTCTTGCCAGGGGAATCAAAATTTCAGTATTAGTTGCCTGCATGTAATTGCTCAGAATTTTTTGATTATGTAGGCATGTTTAATAACACATCAGTATTTATCAGAAAACACTATCAACTTCCACTTAACTTCTGCAGTGTTTTTTTCAGTTGGAAGTGTCAGTTAAAAATCAAAATGTTATTAAAGTGAGCTGGTTATAGGATGGGACATGTATTTGCCAGATCTAGACTAGATCTGAATGGGGTCCAGTCCTGAAAACTTCCATTTCTGAAAGTAATAACTTTAAAGTACATGGCAAAACACAGCCTGTAAGTCAAAGACTGTATGTTCATGCAGTGCATTACTTCTGTTGTGATTGAATGGATGATACTAACCAGTGCTATGAGGGAAATGACCAAAAATGCTTAAAAAGGTGTGCTTTAATTTTTTTTTAATATTTTTTGGTACTCAAGCAGATTAAATAATTCTAAACTGATTTACTAATGTTAGTTTATATGGTATTTTTGACTCTAATGATTACATAAGAATAACTCCCATAAGACATATAGTGCTCTTGGTATAGCCAATCATAGTCTTTATTAGAAATTAATGACTATGCCAAATTTTGGACAGCCAGTGATTTTTCAGTTCACTTCTTAACTTTTAATGAGAGGTAAGTTCTAATACACTTGGGCCATAGCTGAGATCATTAGACCTAATTCTGATTTCCCCCCTCATACAATTATGAACAGTCACTTTTTTCTCCAAGTTCACTGATGGTGCTGCCTTTTGTACTTCATACAAAAGCACACACACGTTTCCTCCCCCATTTTGTGAGTAGGGTGTGTTATTCTGAATTGTATTTTTTTTCAAATGGGTAGATATGGTGTAGTGTTTTCTAATATTTCAGATTTATCTCTCTCCCCTTGCAAATCGTGGTTAATGTTAGTTTTGTGTTATGAACATCTATTGTTTTTTACCTCTCATTTCCTTCATTATTCTTAGAGAAGAAATTTAGCTGGAGATATGGAAGGCAAATAAGTTGATAATTTTAATTAGGAGAGGAGAAACATAAAAGACAGAGTAAGGAAATCGCAGAGGTTTTTTTGTTGTTGTTGTTGGGTTTTTTTTTTGTTGTTTTTTTACAGTTTTTGGAGAGGAATGGAAAGCTGACCTTGTTTAATGCTATGGGATTAAATATCAAGTCACTAATGTTCCCCATGTGATGCTTCTGTTTTTAGCAAAACTGACATCAGTAACAGCGGTGAGGATATAGGCTGGCCTTGGAGAAGGAGTAATGAACCCACCAAAGTTCTGGGAACTTCTGAAATGTCTGTACAAATTCAGCTCTCCCCCCCACCCCCCACCCTGGTTGTTTGTTTTAAGTAAATTCTTAACTCCATGGGAATTATTTTCAGAATACAGATTGAACGACGGGATTGAAAGCTAGCTTGGGAGACAGTTTTCCTTAGTTGCGCATTATTTTTGTTATTTTGACTGGCTGGAACTCATGCAGTGCTGAGGAGTCCAAAAGTATTCTGAGGCTGCGGTTTGTATTTGGAGGCAAGAGCTCTGCTGCCTTCGTCCTCCCTCACCCCCTCGCGGGGCCTGGGTGGCTGAGGCAGTTCTTTCCTGACATGCAGTTGCTGGAGGAACTGTTACTACTTGGAGCTGGTATAAACTCTTTCCAGCCTGTAGTTGTCTGTTGACGCCTCCTGTGAGCTGCTGATTTCACATCTTGTTGCAAGTAAGGATAAGCTTAATAGAAGTTTGTAGTGCATATGGAAGTAGAAGAAATCTGAAGTTTGTCATATGTGGCCTCCTTCTTTTCTCAAACATCGGTTCCACTTGCATGGCATCTGAAGAAGGAAAAGGAGAGTTAGGGGCAGGGTGGCAGGTTCTTGGGGATCTGAAAGGCTGAAACGATACAGAAGAATGATGACAAAGACAACAGAAAGTGAGCAGGCTGAGTGTGAAGAAAATAAAATAGGTTGAGAAAGAAACAATTTAACACATGAGGATAGAAATATGGATGTAAAAAGAAGAGTGGGGAAAAAAAAGGAAAAAATGTAGAGGATGATGGAATACATCTAAAATAGGATAGAAAGCAGGAAGGGAAATGGAAGAAGAGCAAGAATGAAACTTATTACTCTTAGGTTAGTGAATTTAATTGATGCAGTTATGCTTTTTACTGCTTCCCTGATTTCTTTAGCAAAGTTTGTAGAACAAGAAGAGCTTGTTATTTTGAGATAAACGAATATTGCTGGAAGTCTTGGGCTCTTTATTTACAGAATCACAGAATCACAGAATGGTTGAGGTTGGAAGGGACCTCTGGAGATCATCTAGTCTAACCCCCCTGCTCAAGCAGGGTCACCTASAGCACRTTGCMCAGGAYYSYRTCYAGGCRKSTTYTGAATATCTCCAGAGAAGGAGACTCCACAACCTCTCTGGGCAACCTGTTCCAGTGCTCTGTCACCCTCACAGTGAAAAAGTWTTTCCTCATGTTCAGATGGAACTGTCTGTGTTTCAGTTTGTGCCCATTGCCTCGTGTCCTGTTGCTCTGCACCACTGAAAAGAGTCTGGTCCCATCCTCTCGACACCCTCCCTTCAGATACTTGTACACGTTGATAAGATCTCCTCTCAGCCTTCTCTTCTCCAAGCTAAACAGGCCCAGCTCTCTCAGCCTTTCCTCATAAGAGAGATGCTCCAGTCCCCTAATCATCTTTGTAGCCCTTCGCTGGACTTGCTCCAGTAGTGCCACATCCCTCTTGTACTGGGGAGCCCAGAACTGGACGCAGTACTCCAGATGTGGCCTCAGCAGGGCTGAGTAGAGGGGGAGAATCGCCTCCCTCGACCTGCTGGCAACACTCTTCCTGATGCACCCCAGGATACCATTGGCCTTCTTGGCCACAAGGGCACATTGCTGCCTCATGCTTAACTTGGTGTCCACCAGCACTCCCAGGTCCTTCTYGGCAGAGCTGCTTTCCAGCAGGTCAACCCCCAACCTGTAGTCAACCCCCAACCTTTATGTACTTTTTTAACTATGATCTCATTTTTGGGACAGAAGTAAATTTAAATTTAAGCAGACCCAAAAGAATATCAGTGTGGTTCCTTAGAGAAGTAACTGTTGGGATTTATTTTTCCATATACTAGCAAGGAGGACAAAACTAAGGAAACTAAGGCGCATTTCCCTGAAAGCTAGTAATTTTAAGATTCTCATTCCCCTCCTCCTTCTCTTCTTTTAAATGGGACAAATTTGGTGGATAGTAGCACGCAGAAGAACTTACTGTGACTTTTCCTAACGTACTGCAGTTGTCATTTTCTGTGTGCATAGTGTATCCTGCTTGTTACGTTAAGTAGAGGGGAATGTTCTTTTTATTTAGGATGTTTGAAGAATACTAATTCTGTTCGTATCTGCCAAATCCAGACTTGGACTAGAGTTTTCCCCTCTATGACAGTTAGCTAACAATTTCTGAGCCATCACAGAGGTTAACTTTTTTTGAACTCTGTGATGCATTAAAATATTAACAAAACGGGGAGATACTGTAATTTAGGATACTAGCTATGGTTATACTTTTGTCATCAGCAGAAAAGATGTTTAAGCCCTCTTAATCTCGGGTGTTTCAAAGCTTAAACAGTTTGAGACTGCACACACAAATTGGTAACAAGTCGTTGCTTTCAACGAGTAGTACTGAGGCTGTTGTCTTTTTGGTGCTGGTCTGGACTGGTTTCAGTCATCCTGATCAGTTACTGCTGTAATGCTGAGCTGCTTCCTAGTGATTTTTGATAATGAGTGGATTAATGTTTTAGGTGCTTTGCCATAGATGAAAGGATATAAATTTTCAATAAAAGGTCAGGTAATTGTATGCTCTGCCTTGGAAACTTCAGACCATTATGCTTGAAAATATTCTTCAGGCTGGAGAGTATTAAAGCCTGGAATGATAGCTTCAGCAGTTAAAGCAATTAAAGGGTGAAAATTGGGGATAGGAATTGTTGGCAACAATTTTGGGAAAATGTTCTTTAATGTCTAAAATATTACAGTTTAATATAATTGCATAGAATTTTAAATTGTGGATACTTTATTGAAAACGTAGGTTTCCCGGCTTCAGGGTGGTGTGGCAAAGCCTTTTGTCTGCCAGCAATGACACTTTATGGCTGTCAGATGCCAACTTTGAGGTATTTCTGTTGTCCCCTCTTGTCCTTTCATTCTGACTCAGCCTCCTTCCCCTTGACAGAGGGCAGTGAGAGCAATACAGAAATATGGACATACTGAAGCTGCTCAGATTTAAACCTGCTCCATTTTCACAGATAGTCTTGTACTTTTTTTTTTTTTTAACAGATACAGTTAAATCTAATTCATCTTCCTTCCCATCTTCCCTTTCCCATTATTAATAGATTGCCTGCTTGACACTTTCTACCAGGTATTTCCTTTTTTGGTTGGCTTTTAAACTGTTTTGGATGTGGTCATAATCTTACTGGTTCTCCATTGACTTTCATTTCTGTAGTACAGAAGGCAACTGACTGAGCCGGCCCACTTTGCTGGGCTGCATGCCACAGAACCGGGTTTCCAGGGAAGGTTGGTAGTGGTTTTGTGTGGAAATCCAGAAAGTCTAAGGCTATGTTGGTCTCCGATTGAAAATAAGAGAAGGGGTGTTGTTTTGCGACTTGCTAAAAATGAAATTCTAATGTGATTATTAGAATTCTAATATAGAGTAGTATTCTAATTAGAATTTGAATATGGTCATTTAATTTTTTTTATGGAGAAGTCTTTGAAAAATTTTAAGTCCTCAGATATTTAGTACAGGAGAGATTGAATGATATCTTACTTTAGAAAATCAGAAATAATCTAATGCTTGACTTCTTGGGATTTCTGTGCATGTAACGGAGGGGCTTAGAACAGAGAGGCCGGTTTGTGCGGCAGAGCACCAAGCGTGCTGTGGGGCGCCCGCAAATCTGGCTTCCCGGCAGCACGTGCCAGGCAGCCGCGAGGCGCTGGGAGTCCTCGGACAGCCTCGGAGGAGCAGAGGGCTGACTAAAGGGATGGGAAGACACGGGAGTTTGTCAGCAACTTGGTAAAATCAAGGTGTTCTACAGAACATTTGTGTTTTGGTTGGGAAAAACATACTTTTTGAAATAATCCTGAGTAGTTCTAGTAGTATTGTATCATCTGCTGGTTTCAGTTTGGCACATGTAAAATACGGACATAACTGCATCATGGATTTTGTATTTCTCTTGCATATTTTCAGGTGGTGAGGGTGGTCTTACAAAGTAGAAACAGTTTTGAATTTCCAGGCTTTTTGATATTTCTCTTCTTTAAGGAAATTCAAACTTTCTTTTCAAATGTCATTTTTTTCCCCCTACCTTAACTCCCATTTACTTTTTTTTTTTTTTTCTCTCCTTCCCTTTACACTTGCTCTTTCCTGAAGAAGAAACAAAACAGTGTGAGCTGCAGAGGAATATACTGCTGAGCCTTATGACACTTTATGTATAACATAAGGGATGTTATACATTATATCTGTCTTTTACATAACTAATTCACTTACATTAAAAGTAAACCATAATAGCAAACTGACATGTGAAAGACAAACATGTAATGGTGATGAAAACCATTTAATGATTAGTGGGGAAACAAATATTTATTGAAAATAAAAACCATGTCTAAAGGCTCTAATGCTGACTTTTGGAAACATTACGATGTTGTGGTATTTGCAGTGCCGTATGTCCTGTACAGTAGATATTATTTAAAATTGCTTGGGAACTGGAGCTTGCGATTGTGAGCTTGGAATGTCCTGCAGATAATTAAGTTGTGGTCAGCCTTTAAAAAAGTAAAAAGTTCTCGAACTATGATTTTATAAACATGCTACAATAACATTTCTTTATATTTAACAGTTTCTTATAGAAAGTTGATACTCTCACAAGGCATTGATTAAAGGTAAAACATCAAGAAAGAAAAAATATTAAATTAAAACTTCACTTAAGATGTTGTGACAGTTGGCTTGTAATATTAAACAGATGTGCGTGTTCTTGGGATAGTCTTCTTTTAGAACTTAGCTGTATACCCGTTTTCAAATAACAGCTACAAATTTTTGATTAATTTAAAACTTTCCTTTCTTCAGTTGTCTTTGTTATGTATTTTTTTCTTTGGGTTGATTAAGCTGGATAGTGTGATAGATACTGTATTTTCTGTTGTGTTGTTGAAGGGAAAGCATTTCTCTATGTAGACTTAAACTGAAGCACAGCTAATTCAACTATATAAAAGATTTATTATGTGTATGTGAAGATTCTTGGGCCTGATATTACTTTTGCATGTATGAGAAGGGAATTTATTGGTTCTTGTCATGGGTATGATAGAGTATAATTTGGCCTCCTTGGCTTATAGTAAATATTGCACATAGGAGTCAATATCAAAATAGTGAAGCTTATACTTTTAAAACATGTAAGTTTAACGTAATGTGGAGGGGATTATCAAGTAAAGGAAAAGAGTATAGCACTATCAAAATGACAGAATATTGCGTTTAATTCTGATGCTAACCTTTTTCAAAACTATAATAATTTTTTTCAGGGGAGAGCTACAAAAATGATCTGAAGTCTGGAAAATCTTCTTTGTGGTGAGAAGTATAAGCTCATCCTATTTAGCTAGGGGGTATGGTCACAAGAGGAAATCTCTGATTGTCCATGGATTTTTATAGAAAAGCAAAAACAAGACACAGTGCTGAAAAAAGTATGAATTTGTTGTGGTATGATTTAATTGACCCTTGATTTGGTAGATTCTCCATCACTTGAAATCTCTAAGTCACGTGCAAATATTCTAAAAGTATTCAATTCAACAAGTAATGCAGGAGTTAATGCGCAGGGATGGCTGAGGAATTCCTTTTTACATGTGGGACACAGCTCCAGAGCAAAGCAAAGAATTGGATACTGGTTTCCCAAATCCCTGACTACTGCTCTGGTGACCTGTGACTCTGATCAGTCTGACCTTAGACTTTGTGAATGTATGAATATTCTGCCTTTGTTTTTAATAATAAATGAACTTAGGGGAAACAATGTGTTGAAGTATTGCTAAAACAAAATAGCCATATTAAATTTAATAGGGCATTTAATCTAGTTATCTATTACTGAAGTTACTGCAAAGTAAGCAACCTCTTTTTTATATAATTTTTTCTTCTGATTTATTCTTCACAAATTTCAGAGGATGTATGGATGTGTAAAGATGGTTAAAGGAATTCATTTTTAAAAGAACGAAGGAAGCATTAACCTATGTGAGGTGTTAAGTGATTAAATAGTACCCCTTCATTGCCCTAGTTTGCATACCGACTGAGTTTCATCATATGTATTGGATAGCTACTTTTGTTGTTGTATGTTTTTTGATTTGCGTAAAGACACCATGATATGCCGTAAAGTAAGTGAGACCGGCTTATTGTAAAAATACACTTTATTTCTCTTAATGAAATTGTTTCCACTTCCTAAGATTTTTAGCTCACTCTGAAATCCATTGGAGTATAGATGGGAAATGCTTAGAACTCAGATGCTGTATTCTGTGTTGCGCATATAGCCATCATATGTAAAGGAACATAAAGAAAATACAGGAAAGTGCATCTAAGAGATAATCAATATGTAAAGGGAAGGAAAAAAGCAAAAAGTTTTGAAGAATTAGTCAGTTTGACTAAAATGTGGCCTAGCATAAATATCATACATGTTTCTGTGTTATGGCATACAGAACACATGGAGCTGTGGTCTGACTGTGACTTTAGCATCATTTGGCAATTTATTGTCCCTGTCCTGGAAAATTACAGTAGTTTTAGGAGTGGTTTGTGGGTTCACACAATACACTTGAAGTACTTAGTATAATTTTCTTTAGTAGGGAAAATAAAACAAGTAATTTTTTAAAGGAAATTTTTTACTTACAATGAATGAATGAAACGTGGCCTTTTTTATATAGCTCTTAAAATAAGAAACTATCCTTATATGTTAAGTATATGCAATATATGTAAATTGTAATCCAGAATATTTTCCCCATTATAAAGAAGTACATGTAAAAGCATCCATTAAAGATATAGGAAGGAATATAATACAAATATTACATGGAATTTAACTTTTGAGTAAATTTGCCTGCTTGTTTTTGGTGCTAACAAGAGTCACTAGTTTACTTCAAGGACCAACTTTTGATTTGGCTATGAGTGGTTGTTATTGATCTAAGAGCAATTATTACAAAAAATCATTATCATTCTTTTGCAGGCATTTTATGGATTGAATTATTTTGAACAAGTTGATTTGTATCAATTAGTTCTTAAAATATAGAGATAAGTTTTCTTTATTCGATGAGGCTTGTAAGTTGTAGTGAGAATTCCATACAGTTTTCTGGTGATAGGCAAAATTTTCTGTCAGTGCAGATATATGAATAACTCTGTTTTTACTTTATGAAGCATCTTGCTGCTAGAGCTTTTGTGGTAATTGGCCCTGACTTCAGGACTTGGCCCTTACTGGGAAGACTTTGAAATATGACAAACAAAATGCTAATCATGTGAAATTATATGAGATGAATGGCCACGCTCTTAAGTCTCTTTCATTAGCAAACTTGGAGACGGAGGGGGATTACATTAACATATTTGTTATGATCCTCGTTACCAGTGCTTAAATGCTAAATCTCTCATGGTACAACTCTATAGGTGTCTGATCCTACAAAGACGGCAGTTTGACTGAGGATATTCCCAGTGAGGTATTGTCATTGCTGAAACACAGATTTATCTTTTCACAAAGATACTCTTATTTGAATTCAGCCTTCTGCATAGCAAGTTGTTTGGAAGTAAAAAAAAGTTTCCTGCATCTTTTGAGGCTATGAGCTGAACTGTTATAGAGCCTTCTGACTGAATGGTACGCTCTCTGCTTTACACTGCTATTACAGTAGCTCGGAGAGTCTCGAACTGAGAGCAGGGCTAGGTCATCTTTGCTGAGCACTTAAGCTTGTAACTAACCAGACATTCAAAGAGGTAGGGGAAGATTTGGGATGAAGTCCTGGTTGCCCTGAAATAAGTTGCAAAGTTATGGTTGATTTGACTGAAGATAAGATTTCACAAAAAATTCTTAGCAGAGTAAAAGTTTAATGTTCATTGTTTGTTCCACATTATATCTTGTGAGGATGAAGGCTCCAAAAAGATACTACTAGTAGTCTTCTAAAGTTCTTTTTTTAGGCCTCTTTTTAGTAAGGTGCATGCTTCGCTTTTTTTTTTTTTTTTTTTTTTTACAAATCTAAAAGTGAACTGAAGTCATTGGGACTATTCATATGTTATTGAATTGAGTCCTAAGAGAGAATTCTCATAAATTTCTGACAAATGGGACAGAATTATGAGTAAAGGCATTACTAATTTAATTGAGTTATTTATTCATACTTTCAAAGATATTCTTCACCCTAAAACAAAACAATTCTAAGAATATTTATGTATAATAAACTTGGGTAAAACTTGCAGGTTTTCAAAAAAAGTGCATTTTTGAAAATATGTAAGAGTTGTAGCAATTAACCTACATGCACATTTATAATTCTAGAAAATGGACAGCTTATTACATTCAAAGACTGGATCTGATAGACCCAAATTGCTTAAAACATCAGTTATTGAAGATATCCCCCTGGGAATTTGAGAAACCATTTAACAGATGAAAGTACATTTTGAAAAGTTTGACCTTACAGGCAATCATAAAATGAATCAAAACAGCTCTTTCCTCCCCTGAAATGTACAGAGCCCATCTGTATCTAATCCAGTAATTATAGACTGAGTTCAATTACCTTTTCAAACTTGGAGCAGACTGGAGACTAGGCAGTGAACAAACATAGGGTTTTGTCTAGACCTCAATTGACCACAGTCTAAAACTTGAATTTATATCTAATTTTATTTTTAGTTTCGTTTGATAGTTCTTAAAGGATTTATTTTGCTACCTAGTTGCCAGATCATTAAAGTTCTTGCTTCTTGACTTGGTGTTTACTGCTACATTTTTAGCTCAGTGAAGTTAATAAATGACACCAAGTCCTAAGAGTTTACTGGATAAAGCATTTTAAATGTGACAAAATTTTGGTTACTCAGCTGTTTTGATTCTTTCGCTTTAATATCGCTGCAATCAAATTATGAAAGAGTCTGAACAAAATTATATAATTTATAGTCTGTGCTCACATCAATGTATTTGATGTCCAGATTAAAAAAAACCTTTTGGTGTTGTTTTGCTCTTTTAGAAAAGTGAACCCCAAACCTACCAGGCCATAATTTTGCCAGTAGTTGACATTGATTAGAAACTGCCAAAAATGTATTTTCAGCTCATTTATTTATTTATTTCAATTGGAGCAAAAAGACTGTCCATTCAGCCATATACGTTTGTCGAAGAATACATACACAACTACAAGGGGTGTGTGGGTGGGGGTGTGTACGATCCCACAAAATATATAAAACACGCTACAATATACTTGTCTTTGAGAAATATGCTGTGCTGTCTTCACTGTATTATACAATAGTAATACTGCCAACATGACCTTCTGGTTCCTTATGGGATAGTTTATATGCAACCTTAACTCGAAAAGCATTCTTTGCAATAAAGCTGTGTTGTTTGCAGAGAAAATTGTTGAGCTGCGCAGAAACTGCCCATAGCAAGGAAGACTTTTGTTGCTAAAATAGCACATTTCCTATTTCTTTGGTAGCAGTAGAGGAACAATGATTAGGGGCAGAATAAACACTGTAYTTTTAACATACAGTTGTGCAGTATGCTTTTGCTGGAATTATGTCTCTTGGCAAATAAAGGCTATGATAATTGATGCATCTAATTTAACTTACTGATTCATAATAGTAATAAGTATTGTGTAGCGGTTGCTGTAATTAGTTAAGAATGCAGTTGAGGATGACTTCCAAGTCAAGACATATTTAGCAAATAAGACATACTGTTCCAATGAATAATAAGCTTGCTGTGACAACCTTTGATGTTTAATTAGCTTTCCTTGTAGTACTTTAGAAAAAAAATGATAGAATGAAATGTTACATAACTGTAAAACTTAGATGCCTAAGAGATTGCATGTGATTATCCTGAATGTATTTTGTCTCTATATTTTATAAGCATGGGAAAAGTTCTCTAATATTTTTCTTCTGTGGTGTGTAGTAATTTTCTGGATGAATGATAATATTCTGATAAGATAATAAGAGATATATCTGATTATTTTCATAATCATAACTTTAAAGCAAAATTTATAATAATATATGATGAAAAAACATGTAGCAGTTTTATCAGCCTGTTACTGAGGGGGAAAAAAGATTGCCCTACACCCAGAAGCCAGGAAATCCCTACTTCAATTCCAGTCCTTTGTCAAAATCCTATTTAAAGAAGCACTGAGAACCTGTTGTTTTCTCCCTTTAGCTCCACATTAGGAGCTGAGATGACCTTGCAGCCGTTAATAATGGCGAACATCATGATCTGTTGTACAATCATATTTTTACTGGTAGGTGTATCATGTAAGATAGAAACATGTTATCTGAAAAAAATAAACTCTTATAAGCCCCCCAACACTTTTGTTTCCTGTCTACCATAATAGCTATAATGAATAAACCATTCAGCTGAAAATTCTAGTAAACTTTATACTAGCTTTCAGCATATCACCAGGTTTCATAATTGAAAGTAAGTCCATTTAATATTAAATATCAATTTTTGATTTTGTAATTTATTTAATAAAATTGTGTTATAGCTTCATAGCAGTTAGAATAAGACTACTACATCCCTGATGCTGAATCTGTTACTTCATTTCATTTTATAGAACTTCAGTGTTGGACAACATTTCAGAAACTAAAGCTTTTTAGACCCAAAGCTACATGTTCTGAAAGTAAACAAAGGCAATGTCTTTCAATCTGTAGGTTACCTGCAATGATAAGTCTAGATTTTGCACTGTGTCCACTCTGATCTAGGTAATTTTAATTCTAAGATGTGGCAATACTCCTCTTCCCACCCTAAATGCTAAGGCTCCTAACAATTAGTAATCATTTTAGTGAAATAGTAATACCTGTTACAGTTGACCAAAAAAAAAAAAGTTACAGTAAAAATGGGAAAATGATCTCTTCACTGTGTAGTGCACAGTCTCTCTCAAAATTTTTTCATGACCTTGTCATCTCTGTATTTGTCCCAAATCGGGGTTGGTGGTATGATTCCACCTCCTTGCTCATTAGCACACTTTTTTTTCTTTTGTGCATGATGCAGTGAAGTACAGAATTTTGAATAGGATGTCGCGTTCAGTTAATGCTGCCTAAGAGACATTCTGCCATGTGTGTTCCATATAGTATGTATTTGTAATGTAAGCATAAGGAATGTAAGAGAAAACCAGTCAATATTACTTTTTAAAAAGTAACACTTTGACAGTGTAATGGAAAGGAGGATTTCTGAAGTGAAAGTATTTGTCCTTCGTGCTTCAGTGGAAATTTTTCAAACCAGATTACTTAAATCAGTTCCTATGATTACATATATATCCTCTGTATCTGAACTGAGGATGCAAGATTAGGTGGCAAGCATGCATCTTTTATTTAATTGCCTTCATTCATGTAAACATGTTTTTAAAATTATTTTATTTTCCTTGTAGTATCATTTTGAACTCTAAAGGGAATATTGAGTAAATTGCAATCTCTGGACTGTACTTTGGTAAAAATACTGTCTTTTCAGGAGTCATCCCATTCTTTCCCATTTCCTTCACTTACAAAGAGCAGCTTCTTTTTGCCCTCATTTGTTCATTCCAACTCTTATTTTTTCCAGTTGTGTGCTTTGATTTCTGGCTCTGTTTGCTGTATTTTGTCATAGCTCTTTGTTCTGTCGCAATCCGTCCTTAACAATTCTTGTGTCACGATATTCTTAATGTGGTATTTTCTTGGCTCTCATTCCATTTGATTTCTTTGTCACTGTCTTTGTTTCCTGATTTCCTGTCAGCACATATCACAGAACTAAGAGTTGCTTGTTTATTTGAATGGTAAGAAAATTTTAGGTGCAGGAAAGGTAAGTTGGTTGCCCACAGTTATCTAGTCAATAGTTCTGCTTTCTTTATGCAGCAGAAGGCAGATTTATTGTTTTGTTGTCTAATTTTTGTTATCTAATTTGTCCTAGAGAAACTATAAGTAAAATAAAGGACAGTTTGTCCAAGTGAAGATCTAATCTATGTAAATTATTTTTCCTTTCTTGTCATTTGTTCTCATCTTGCTTCTATTTCTCGGATTTTACTTTTTGACTTTTTCCTTTGTTTGGCCTCATTCACAGTATTAATAATGGCTACTGATTAAGTAATAAAAAGCTGCATATGTTTTGTTAAAGCTATGCTTTTTTATTTGGTCAAATGCAAATTCCTTAAATCAGTTTAAATGTGAGAAGCTAGAGTTAGCAAAACTTCATAGTCAGGGTTAGGCTAAGCTGATGCAGTGCAACTATACCATTGAAAACAAAGTTACAGTTATAACTTTCAATATAGACAAGGTTTTTTTTTTTCCTTCTCTGTCTTTTCTCTCTTTAATCATTTTTTGCCTGTCTTTCTGTTCCATGCTTATTGCTGCTCTAGTCCTGTCAGACAAACACTTGAGTTGCTTATCACAGAAATAGCGTTTGAATCATTATTAAATGGACTGAAGAACATTCGGGACAAATGAAAAATGAATAATATCTTCAGACTGCTTTGATATCGTGGCTTTTTCTTGCTATGCAAGATGCAGCTATGTAGTGCATTCAACGATATGCTTTTCTATTGATATAATACTAGAGATGAAGGCATTTGCAATTGGCTGGTTGTATTTCAGTGTGTGTTTCTGGGGAGGGGGAAGGATAATTTTGGGGTGCTTTGATTCTAATGCTGATCAGCTGGGAAGTAGAACATGCTGTTAAAGACTTCAGGTCATGTGAGCCCTTTCTCTGCTAGTATGTGTACATACACGTATTGAGAGAGAGCATTTTGTTTAGGCTATTTTGAAGACTTTCACTTACTGATCCTTCTTAAAGAAGAATATTTTACATCTTAGTAAATTTCTTTATCAGTTTTGGGGTTTTGTTTCTTTCCCCCCTATTATTTGTTCTTTGCTTCATTGCCCTAAAGGGTCCCCATTCTTGGGTATTTCTAAGTGCATGCTAGCTCTTCCTGTGTCTTGTGTTTGCACTGAAAACATGATTATTATTTTAGCCAAGATATATCTTGCACTTTTTTGCTTTTTCCTAGCTTTTTTTAATCTCAGTCCATGCCCTTCTGCTGCAGTTTTTTATCTCCTCCCTTGTCCCTTCAATTCTTCCCTCTTCTTCCCTACCTTCAATTTTCAGTATTGCCCTTACTTTTTCACCTCTATGCCACAGTAAACTTATCAACTGTCTTTCCACCTACTCTTATCCATCTTTCCATCTACACCTCTGCAGGCCTTTACCATACTTTATCTTGACCAGTCTGCTTATGTTAAGTTCACCTCCCACTGTTCAGCTCTAATATTTTTACTTTTGATTCACAGTATTTTGGATTTCAGTAGCACTTTAAAATTTTCATCTTAAATTTACTGTTGAGGTAGATCTGCAATAGAGAGGTACATTATATTTGCTTTTCTCTCCACCTAAATACCCCATACCCGTGCACGGACAGAATGCTGAGATACCGATTAAATGTACTTCAGTAATGCAGAACAGAACTATGGAGGAGCAATATGAGAGCTGTAAATCCAGTGTCTGTAAACCAAATAAAAATTGGCAAAGGTAGCACCACTGTCCTTGACACACAAGACTGCCCACAGAGTTTGTGTAAAAGTTGTAAAACATTGATGTCACAAAATACAATAGCATTTTACTCTACCCTTGAGTGAAGATTGTATGTGAAACTCTATCCGTCTTTACGATAGATATTCCCATTTCTGCATATTCATATCTGTTGAGATACAAGTATTTTCTATCCAGTTGTTCTTGTTACTTTCTTCCCCTCCGAAAGTATATGTCAACTGTAACAAAACCTGGACAATCTAGTTGTTATGACAGAATGATATAGAAAAATATTGATTTCTTTACTACATAAAAATTGGCAAGACACGATGAAATTGCTTGATGGCCATTTAATCTTACAAAAATCTTTTCAGTAATCCTTACGGCCTCACCTATAATCTCTTACACAGTTTGTACATATTTGCTTGTTGACATGTTATCATTCTGGTTATTTGATGTTTTCTCCTTGCCCTACACATTGCCTACAACAATGGCATATGTAGATTAGCATAAAGTTGTGGAAAGTAAGGCCTCTCTGAAAACTATAACACGTTCTCGAAACATTGGTTGTGCCACAAGTTGTTGTATAAAAACTGTGATGTTGCTCACAAAGCACATCTTTAAAAATTGGGAGGAAAGTAATTGCTTTTTTGATTTTTCTTCAGCAGATCTCTTCGAGTAAAATCAAAACACAAATTCATTTTGCAACACAGTGTTTTAGTAGATTTTGTCTTCTGAAGGTCTTCTGATATATAAGAGTTTAGAGAACAGGAATTACCCCTTTCCTCCGACTGTGGGTTAACATGCTCTTATCTGAGCATGCGTAGTTAGGTGCTGAATACCCAGAGTCTGCGCCCACTGCAGAGTGCTCACAAGCACATATCTGCCAATGTATATGTGTGTGTGTATAACCACCTTGTTTCCTAAGGTTGTTTCACAAGAGACTGCATGCTTGGTTTTTCTGGTTTGTATTTATAGTCACTTAGTAATTTCAGAATGAAAACTGTGTTGCTTTATTCAGTAGCCATGAAGATAACTTAGTAGTTTATAGCCCTTTCTTCTTGGAAGCTTCTTTGCAATTATTATTATTATTGTTGACTAAAACCTCTGCCTCAACACCGCAGTATAAGGTTGTGGTATGTCTTAGTGCACATGTTGCTTACTTTTATTTCAGCCAACCTCTTTCTTTCCTCCTCATGTTCTTCTGTGCTAAGTTTTTTGCCTTTGTTTTTTGGGATTTGTTTCTGTTTTCTTTCCTTATTTGGACTTTGTGTGTGTTCTTTTCTTTGGATTCATAACCTTAAAAAGCTACCTGCTAGTATAAGTTATGAGTTCTTATGAGTTTGGAGGCTCAGTAAAGATAGACATAGTGCTTTCCTAGTTGAATAATGTGTTGCAAGAAGAGGCAGCTTATTAAACAGGTGAGTTAGCTTGGACACAGGAATGGATTGTTGAATTTTCATATTTTGAGGTGTGTTACTGGTTTGCTGTATGGCCTTAAAAAGTTCACTTCTTTGAGTCTCTTCTTTCCCCTTTGTCTAACATCCAAGCTTTTGTATGTCCATGTGGGGCTTAGGATGACCTTTGAGTTTGACTGAGTGTCCTGGATCATTCCCCTTATAAACCGGGGGAAAAGGAGGGGGATCAGAAGCTTTTATCTCCCATATTAGCATTGGTTAGGATAATGCATATTCATGTGTTGCATTACACAGTTGCTTAGCTCCCCCCAATCAGATCAGAGTTTCGTCTTCTCCTGACTAATAATAATGATTTTGCAAGAGTAAGCATCAACTTGGGCCAGTGTGCTACAGGCCCTAAATGTGTGTAATTTTGACATGTTTTTGGCATTGCTGCTAAGGAGTGTTGCTAGATAAAGAGAGATTTATGAAAACCTCTGTGAGGTGCTGATAAGAGGAACGTGTGGTAAGTTAAGAGTCATTGGGTTATGGGTGCAGCTGGAAGAACTGGACATTTTTCCTGGGAACGTGTGTGTGTAAGGGGGGGAAGGGAGGGTAAGAAGAACATGCAATGTACTTTTGGTGCAAGACAGGAGAAAGTTACTTTGCCAGGAAAAGTCACATGCATTACTGTTTGAGATTTTGGAGGGAGATCTTGTTAAAATATTGGCAATGTATCATTGCATTACCTTTTGTTTTCTTGACAGTAAAAGTTAAAACTGCTGTGAGTAATACTTTGGTTTCTGGCTGTGAATTAAGAGCCAGGTTCCAGTTTTGCTCAAATGAGGTGCTACAGGGGATCTATGGACAAAAGTATTTGGAGGAAACCAGTAACACAACAGATTATAGTCTGGTTAGATTGCTAGGTGCATCCAAGAACCAGTCATACATTTGGATAGAGAATGGCTTTATTTTATGTTTTGGTAATGAGATATTACTCTTTAAAATCAAAACTTCTGTAACTGTTGCCCTTTCATGTTGTATACTTCCTTCTTTAAAGGACCTCCAGGCAAGGAGTGATGCCATTCTGGAAAAACTTTTCTCTCTCACAGACAAAGAAAAAAAATTCTGAAGTTGGAATAAAGGTTTTTTTTAAATTATGGGGAACTTATATTTAAGCAGCAGATATCTAAACAACTTGCTGGGTTTTTTTTAACTGGAAAGCTAGAAAGTGAGTCAGCCAGTGTAGAGGGGGTTCCTGATGACTTCAGAATTGTTACTTTAGTTTATGGACAGTTACTGTACTTTCAGAAATTTCTGGCTTTTAAAAAGCTTAATTTTCTTTCTTTCTTTCTCTTTTTCAGTTACATATCCATTCATTGTGTAGTAGAGAATAGTTGGTTTTAGAGTATAGTAAGTTTTCCAGTCACAAATAAGGTTGAAATTACTTTTTCTCATATGTCCTGTTAATTTCCTATTCATATGATTAAAGCAGGCTCAGGAAAAGCTAGCATGTGCAAGTCATACGCTAGCTAGAAGCGCCACAATGGTAGGCTATCATAGTACCTGTAGAAATTAGACACAGAAGTGGTCTGTTAAACCTTTTTGCTGAGGATTGCCTTCTCCTGTATATTTTTCACAATTCTATTAGATATATGGGGCTGTTACTACTTTCTAGAGGAAACAATTTCAGTCTATTGCGGTATGAAAATTTTTCTAGGCTTTGGGCTATGATTTTTTTTCTTTTTTTCTGATTTTATATTGTGAAGCATATCTATGTTGCCTCTTGTGAACCTGGTCAGGATTTTTTCCTACTTATTGAAAGTACAGTAGATACTAGTGCTCCCTTAGTTCTTTTTTAACTGAGCTATAAATATTTAATTATTTTAACCTTGACATTTTGTATTATCACTGTCTTTGTGAGTCTGCAGATTGCTGCAATGTTTCATGCAACCTTGTAAATACTCTTATTCCATAGTAAACACTTTTATTGTTGTTGTTGTTTTGGGTTTTTTTGACCATACTGTGATTTCAGAGCTATGCTGACATAAAAATGTTTTCCAGCTTGTGGTTATTTCTTCTCTGTCATTCCTGAACTCGTTATATGAAAACTCATAAAAAAAGTTTGTGCTGTCTTCTTGTTGGCCTCACAGTGCCATAGTAGTTTCTCATGATTGCTTTTTATCATTAAAAATGTTTCTTGCATTTAATTTCAGCTTCTTTAATGACTTTTTTCTTACTGATTGACATCCATCTTGAGTAAAATTAAAATACACAGGAATCTGAATGCTTTGTTCAAATTGGTTGAGTGAGTATGATTAAGTTGAAAGAAGTAGCCCATCAAGTAAAATCTTACGACTGCGTACAAAGCTGTCTGTTGAATTAAAAAAACAGAAACCCGACTTTCATTTGCAATAGCAGTGTTCTGATTTTCATTAAATAAATTATGTTTTCCTCTATTTTGTTTAAACTCAAGATTAATTTCTATGGTTACAGGGGATATAAATCTCTAGATTGCTTTTAAAAGGGATTGTTTATTCAGAATGGGGTTGACAGCCTCTCCTTAAGAGAAGCTATTACTTATTTTCTGAAGTTTAAATGCTTTAAAAAATATTTGTAATGATACCCCAAAGGCATCATAAAAATGTAAAATAATTATACTCGAAAATAACCAAAATTACAGGAAATAGACATTTAAAAAATCTTACTGAGACTCATGGCTTAGAGGGGGGAGAAAATAGTGTCTTAATTCACAACTAAATTCTTGTCAAGAGTTTCTGCTTTTACTGATTAAAAATACACTTTTGAATTGGCAGCATTACTCACATGTGAAAGAATAACATTGATTTCCCGTTTTAATTACGGCTAGAACTGATCTTACTGCCCCGAATGCTGAAAGCGCTTCCTTGGGAGAAACTTCTGCATGACTATCTGCTGCAATTCCCTCCAGGAGAAATTGCTGTCGTCCCCCCTCCCTTTCCTCCCCTCACTTTTTTTTTTTTTTTTTTTGGATAGGCTGAAACAGTTGCCAGATATCCCTGTCAGAATTCATCTTTAAAGTGGGAAAAAAAAAAAAAATTCTGGTGAACAAATGAAGGGGTCCAGAGACATTTTTCTGTGCCATGTTATGCTTTTCCACATGGAGCTAATACTCATTTGTTTGTTACCTTCATAGAAATAAGGCAGGGTGGTGTTCTCTCCGGGAAGAGATTTTTCTCAGACGTTATGGCTGGATTTCGATTGTGTCAGATAGAAGTAGTGGGAACAAAGTAAGGTGCCTCCGTCCTCAGTGAGGATTTCAAGCCACCTTGTGCTTCGATAAACCTTTGGCCCTTGCTATCGAGTTGAGAACCTGTCAGAGTTTGCCTTAACGGCCGTTTAAAAGGCACTTCTGTCTCCTGCAAAGGGGGTGGGTGGGGGGAACAGCGACAGGAACAGACCTGACAGTCTCTGTCAGGCTGACTCTCTCTTGCTGTCCCTGTCCGGTACGTTTGTATGTCCTATTTATGGTTTTGCTGTTGTGCTTTTCCTCACCTCAGTTGAGCCAAAATTGTCGCTGTTTTAGGGGCTGGTGGAAAGGAGTTATTTCCCCCAGGGATGAAGAAGGGTTTTTTGTTTGGTAGGGTTTTTTTCCATTTGATGTGAGACAGCATAGAAGAAAGATGCGATTGCCTGATTTATAGACTTTGTGCAGGTTTAGCTAAGATCTGAACAACCTCCAGCAGTGCTTCCCTTGTTGCCTACTTAAGGAGTTAGGGTGACCAGGCAGCCCGGTAGGCTCCTGAGATTTAGGAGAGAGGAATCCAGGTCTTGGAATTTCCTGTCATATTGTGCAGGGAGCCCAAAGCCCTCTTCTTAATTTTTCTGCTGATATTGTAAAGAACTTGCTAGGATCAAAATCTTTACACGAAGATCTCTGCACAAAACTTTTCATGTACAGAATTATCTTCTTTTCCAGCACATCTACTTATTCACTGTTGCCCATGATCTGTACATGTTTTTTAGGTAAGGCCTCATAACCTTCTCATCTCAGACTGCACATTTTCTTTGTCCAGTCCTTTTGGTGATTTAATGGAGAAGAAATTGATTGTTTGACACAAATGATAAAGCAAAAGTATCAAAAAAATGTTACATCTGCATAATAAATGGGAGCTATTGAAATGCAATGAAAGGATTTTTGTACTACGAACAGTATTGTATTGATGATGGAAATCCAGAAAAATACTTGAACGTTGACACAAAATGATGCTGAAACCCCAGAGCTGTGTTTGACAAATTGGTGGGATTTTGAGACAGAGCAAGTGCTGCGTCACTTAGGTGCTGCGTCACTGTATGGGTGTTTCAGTGTAAATACACTGCAAGCGTAGAGTTCGCATGGAAATGGCCTGAAAGCAAAGCGTGGAACTAAAGAAAGATACCAAATAGTATCACTGGTGTCCTCAGAACAGCCAGCACCATGGGTTCATATTTTTGGAATAGAGTGATGTGTAATGTCTGATAAGGTGCTTGGCTTGTACCTGGGTTGTTGCCTAATGAGTTTAAAAAGCTGAAATACTTTCATTATTCAGAATGGTGAATCTAGCAGTAAAAATCCTGCAGGACAGTATAATGAGAGAAATTGCAGTTATACTGACCATGTACTTTTGAACAGACTGATAAAGTATGTGATAAAGTATAGTTAGTATAACAATTAGCAAAGTTTCAGGGGCCTGCTAGTCTTTTTGCAGTGGCATAAAGACTGACCATTTTGAGTTGGTGGTTGTTTTCTTTTTTAACACACACTAAGAACTACATTGTAATAGTCTTATATTCCAAAGATGCCTTATAATTAGAGATTTGTTTCAATATAAAATATCATGGGCTAAAAGCCACTAGATTAATCCATTCTTAAAAGTTAAATGTTCTTCTTTCAGATGGTCTTGTCTCATGGTCCCGTGCTTCCGTTTGACACCATGTGTTACACGCACCCTATAGCCAACTAACTGGTCTTACGGTTTTGAGTTACAGTTCTACTTTTATTGAAATTAATGCTTGAAAACGTATATCAAATTCAGGGGGAACAAATGGCTGCCTCAGTGTTTTCGTATGTAAGGATCTGATTCTACCATGACTTAAGCGGAGGGGTTAAGTCTGCACAGCTGATGCCAAATGCTCAACTGCTTTTGTGCCCTGTGATGACTTCTCCTGAAGTTGAATCAATTCAGTGCCTAAGTTAAGCACATGTAAGTCTCTATGAATTGCACCGTAAAAACTTGGATTCTGAATTTCATAATGATATTCAGATAGAGTAACCTTTTATTACTGTATGTGTCCTAAATGAGACTGGAAACATTTTTATATTGTAAAATGCATTTGAGTCAAGAATACTTAACACTAAATGAGTTTAGACTGTGAGAACAAGGGATGAGAAAAATATCTCTTACAAAAAGACACAAGCAAAGTTGAATGCAGTTACTGAAATGTAAGTGGAGTGTTTTGAACAGCAATAGTAAAGGCCAATTATTGCAAATATGCCTTTTGACCAGTTTACTTTTATCTCTCAACCAAAACATTCCCTGCAATTGTTGTGGGGTTTATATTTTAGTCAATGAGGTTTTGGATGATTGTGTGAAAATACAAATGTTAAGGAAAGTTATGATTAGAGTTGGACAATAAACAAGAGAAAGGGAAATGGTAAGTTTTATTAAGATCAGATGTTGCTTTTTTATTGAAAGTGTTTGTTGCCATAGGGAGAATAAATGAAGACTCGTTAAATAAAAACATGTAGCATGATTTTACCTTTTAGAAAATCTACTTTTATTTTTTTCTAGAGGTCATCTTGTGTTCCTTTTGATCCTTTACAGATCACTTTCAGAATATTTAGATGTGCTTCTGTAGATGCAGGTATCAAACCAGTGTATTCTCGCAAGACTTAAGGAAACAATGACAATATTAATATAGCCCTCTTTATTTGAAATTATACATGTATTGCAGTTTTGTGATTCAGAATGGAAACTTTAATGTTTCTAAGTACTTATTCTATTAAATAAGATTTTTTTCTGTATTTAAACCTGTATTGAAACTATTAAAGTGGTTTTATGGATATGAAATTATACATTGTGATAATTTCAATCTTTAAAAAATTCAATAGCTTCAAAATAATTTTCTGTAGAGTTGGAGTTTGCTGTAAAAACTATACACATTTTAAAAAAATGCAGCACCTCCACCCCCAAATAACACTCCAATAAAACCTAAATCCAGTGATAATGCTGGCTGCTTTCAGTGTTTATTATGGTCAGTGGGGAACTGGAGCTTCCCAGCTGTTAGGTCTTAATTTTGCTCTATGCTTATTAAAAAGTTTAAAAGTCTTTGACATAGAAATGTTATGCGATTGTGCCAGAAAATTCCAGAAATAGTCTCTTCTTCATGTACCCCACCAAATCTTATCCATGTCCCAATGAGCTATTTTTAAGAAATATATAGCCAGATGAAATTTGAAACTTTGGGCTGATCGTGAGTTATTTATCACCAAATTTTCCAGTTTTATATAATAAACAATGAATAAAAATCAAAATGATCAAGTGCACATTTGAAGTGTTTTTTAAAGGTTAAGTATTTAAAATGTGAACTGAGAGTAGTAAAAATCAACATGAGTTAGAATTTTCGAACCATAGGCAGTGTATGTAAATAAATGCTTAGTAAAGCAGGAATTAAAATATGAAAACTGTTTCCTGTAAAACTAAGCTTTTTTTCTTTACTGTGCAAGACTGCTTTTTTAATCATTCATTTTTGCCAGTTTGATATTGAGCAAAATGAAGCATTTTCTGCTGTTGAGCAGACATTAGGAAATGGAGTTTGCTTCTTAATGCAGGTCAGAAATACTCTGTTTCTTAATGACAGCTGAGTGCTGATTGTGCCATTCTGCAAATAGTCTGTCTTCTGCTATCCCACAGTGGCTAATGCAAATGCTGTAGTGATTGCTTAAAATCTTATTTCTGCCTTACCCAAGCAGAAAATATTGTATTATTTTAAATGAGAAAAATACTTCAGTATTAAACACCTGAAAAATATTTTTAATCTATTTTAAGTTATGTACCATCTCTACCTTGGAAGAGTCAAAATGCCTTCGTCTTTGTTCTCATGGCTTTTAGAAAAATTCATTTGATTCTGAACATCTTTACACCTACGTACTGTGCATTTATTAATAAAACGCATACCTTGCTTATAGTAATTACTTTGCTCCAAATGCAAGATTACTAATAAAATGCGATTTAAACTTTTCACTGCACATTGCTGCTGCTGTAACCTATATGCTGATGTAAAGCAGAAACTGAACAAAGTAACAATTTTCATGAGATTAGAGGTAGCCAGGCTGACTGTCTCCTGGCCCTGGGCTTCCCGGTTTGAGGGCAGGGCCACCCCCATGCCATTGTTTAGATATTATTTGCTCTTTTGGGTTTCAGATTACAGGAGCAATTGATCTGCGTGACCTATTCTAGAGGCTTTAACATTCGCAGTGGAAACTTAAACCAAATGTATACCCTCCAGAGACAAATCATCTGAAAACTCGCCAGTTGTCATTTTGAGGCAATGCAATGTTTCTCTGCAGTAAATTCAAATAGGACAGCACCACCTAATGGACTAGAAATAAGTAACCGTCAAAAACTTCTTGAATAACACTGTTTTCACACTACTAAGGAAATGCGGAGCTGAAGCTGAACATTTGGGTTTAATCTTTGTTGCATGTCATTGTAGCAGGAAATTATATCATTTAGTCTTTTGAAGGTTCAGTTTTCTGAAACGTATATGTAGAAATCCAGGTAATAGTATAGACAAAGTTTTGTCTGGGCTTAGGCACCAATTCTGCAGAAACCTCTGTGAATTCACTGGGCCTACAGTGCTCAGAATAATGCACACATGGAAGCTGTGGGGAATCTGGGCTTTCATGTGTAATTTTTAAAAAGTTCATAACTCCTATCAAATCAAAGGTAGTTCTTAGTGGAAAACTTCTCCATGTGAGTCATTCTGTATCAAACCCTTTCAAGCTAGTCTTTCTTGACTGTAATAATCTAGGTAAGAGCTCACACTTATATTTTAAAACATATTTGATATAAATTGTTTTTGTTTATAGTATCTATTCTGTTCATTAGACTTCATTACAGATTTCAAGAAACACTTGCCTTTGCATGCACTAACCATGGAAAAGTTCAGCTAGAAAATGAGAATTTTTATGTTACTTAGAAACAGGCTTTTTGCAATTAAAAAAAAAAATTCTTTATTATGGTAATTGCTGCATCTGCTAGTACTACTGAGACTAAGGGGTTTTTAGTTTGAAACATGCAGTCCCTGTACATCTTGTAATTTCTTATTGAAATTCTTAATTTCTTCTGAAACAGGCAGTGGATATGTTAAGATGGACTGTACATTTAGGATTTAAAACCAGTGATAGTTACGTAGATATTAATATTACAAGAATAACAATCTTAAATTTTTTGCTCTTGCAAAAGGGTTTGTAAAATATTGAGACACTTTTCATGAATCTATAAATGGGATCTCTTTAGACAAGATCTTTGAAGATCAGGCTTTTTTAGGCATATTAAAAAATCAAACATAAAACGTATTTTTTTTTTTTTTGCTTTGTTTTTTAATTTTTGTGGTCAATAGGACACTTCCATCAATAGTCCATGTCAATAGTGGTGAATCAACAGTAAATGCAGTGTGTCTTATGACTTTTACAAAAGCCTTTCTATTACGTTTTGCTTTTAAGTATTTTTAAAGCTTTCTTCAACAAAGTACACTTTTGAAAAATTCAAAACTAAAATATAATACAAAGTGTACCATTCGGACTATGGTAGTAAATAGTTTTGTGTTGTTCTGGTGGAAGAGTAAACTCGATAAAATGCTATGTTTGTTCAGTTAAAATGACCATTCAGCGCTGTAGAATTCTCCCTACAATATGTCACGGGAACCTACCCCAATCATTTTAATCGTAAACAATGCTGCCGCTTCTTGCACTGGTTAAACGTATGCAAATTGGAACCTACTGTTTCATGAGTGATCAATTCTTTGTTGTGAGTGGAAAGAAATGTATGTATTGCTAAGATACTGAAACGTCATTGGGGTCTTTGTTCTAAAGTGTATGCCGCTGCCCCTTTGTAGGGAATGCTTTCCTGTTTCTCTTTTTATTTAAAAATATATCCTGCTGTAAGTTATAAGAAAAATCTCCAGATAGAAGAACATCCACCATTTCTAGTGAAGGCCCCAAGTATAAATAGAGCCATGCATGCCACCTGTGGTAGCAGATGGCAGCCATTCACAGCTTCCTTTTGTGTTGGACCTGTGTTAAATGCAATATTTGCTTTTACATTTTAATAAGAGTTGTTTAAAAAACTACAATGGCAACAAAACAGACATATGCATTAAATATTTTGTGTACAACAAAGATAAATTTTTAAAAGTGCACACTGACACCTAAAGTAACTTTAAAAAGTTACCTTACAGAGTTTAATGTGAATTTACAGAGTATTTTTTGCTTGCATAAATGCTGACACTTTTGTTGCCACCCAGTAGATAATTGCTGCTGCTTTACTGCAAAGAGTCACTCAGGTTTTCAGTATCAGACCTATGCTTGGGAGTTTGTAACTATCAGTGATATTTATGCGCTTGATTTTGTGATTGTTTAAAATTCAATTTGTTGAAGAATCACTTTTGAAAGTTACTGTAATACTCTAGAATTACTATTTTCCCTTTTTTTTGTATTTAACTTTTTGTAATCCTACAGCAAATAGATTAGCCAAAGGTAAAATAGATTCAAAACAAAGTTTGGTTGGTTGCAAAGATTTATTATCTTAATAAGCACAGACTTCTAATTGGCTTTCGGTTGAAATTGTTGGTCTTGATCTCGTGGTGCACTACTTATTTGAGATAATTATAACATGCTGCAGCAACATAAGCAAGTTACTTTGATGCATACCGCTTCAGATGTACAAAAACTATCCTTTTTTTTTTTCCTGGGTTAATTTTTTGTAAAGGTAGTGGGTTGAATAAGCTCATGGATGGTTCTAACAAGTGCCAGAGCTTATACAGGGTAATTGGCAGGAGCACGTGGTTGGGAGTGAGGGGCAACAAGATGGATGGTAGAAGAGATCGAAACCCTTGTGCTTTGGGGAGCAAGAAGCTCCTGCAGTGCTTCACCTCATCTTGTGGGAGCACAGCTTGGACTCCAGATTTTCATTTTTGTAGGTGGGTATTCTCATCTTTAAGCTAGAGAGTTGTGCTCTTCATTGCTAATTCTTGATGGAATAATTTATTCTGAATTCCCTTTTGCAAAGTGATGGAATGGGAAAATGTTCTCAAACTACAACACATTACTCTGATAAAGGCATTCCCTAGAGATAAAAGATATGGCTTTAAAGCTATTCAGGCTGTGGGTAGCAAAGAACAGTGGTCTTGCTGCTCTCTTTGGTGGTGGTACCGCTGGTAGAATGACTATGGCTTTGGCTGTTTGACAGAAAGGAGAGGCTTACGGGCTGTAGAGTCTGATATTGGCAGCTGTGGCCAAGATGTCGGGCTTTACAACTTTCTCTGTTTCCTGTTGACAAGTTTATACTGCTACATACTGAAGTTTGAGCTTTATGAACACCATTGTGAAAGCTGCTGTCATGTATGATTTCTACAATAAATCAGGCCTTCAATTCCGAATTCAGCTTTTCTCAAAGTGTAGAACCTCGTGTAAGAAACTGCAGTCCAAAAAATTTCTACAGCTGCAGCTGCTGGAGTCTCTAAATTTTGTATGTGAGCTTTGAGTTATTTTAAATTTCTTCAGTTATAATTAAATATACCTTCTTTGATGGCAGACCCATTTTAGGAAGTTCCCTGCTGGTGCTATCCAGCTGGTATTCTCCATTGGGCTGATACAGGTGTTTTGGGGTCTGAATGAAAGAACAGATCACTTATATTAATTAGCTTTACATAATCATTATTACCACCCTCTCCTAAAGATTAATTTAAATTAAATCATTTTAGTGTTGTGGTTTATGGGGCTGACCCTCAAGGCAGTGCCAAATTGCAGTGCGCAGGTAGGAATGAAAAGGGATGAGGGAAAGTCTGGGATGTTGTAAGTAATCTTCGTTGTCAAAAGGAATGTAACCTTCACTATGCTGGTAGTAAGTAGAAGCTTGAAAACGTGTCGTTGGTATAAAAGATGTTGGCAATATTGGGAGGAAATGTAATTCATTCTCGTGTTTCTCATAAAGGTGTCAGTTATATATGGAAGTTCAGTAGAGCTCCTACCCATAAAACTTTACTTTTATGTAATGAAAGAGTGCCGCGACTATGAAGGGCATCTCTTCAAGCCATCCTGTCCCTTCAGGGGAGACTGTTTCCTTATTTGAAGGTTGAAAGAGAGGCTCATTTCTCTGCTCCTGGCTTTCGGAGAGGAAGAAAGCTAATTTCCAGAGGCAGAGGATTGGAACCATGACGGGAAGCCAATACTCAGATGCGTTTGTGCTTAGTCTTCAAATTGCCTTCATCTATCCTCTCGAAGATTGTGTAGACTGGTGGTATAATCGTTTTGAAAATGCCACTTGCAGCAAATGGGAAGTTGCAGTTGTGATGGATGTGTGAATGGAGTGAAAAACGGCTAGGCTGAAATGCAAGTGAGATTTAAGATTGCTCCAGGTCTACTTCAAAGATTAATTAGAGAAGATATAAAAAATTAGCCCAGAAAGGCTACAGAGGGAAAAAGGAGACAGAGTGAGAGACTGAGACTGATCAGCCAAGAAAACTGTTGCAGAAGGAAGGCTTTGTATGGATAATCTCAGGTTTGTCACATTTCACGATGAGTTAGCTAGTACTATTAAAAAAAACCAAACCTTAAAATATTCTTTAGCTATGTAAATAAAAGCAGAATTAGCAAAAAAGTGGATTTGTCATGCAGATGGAGTACAGATTAAGAAGAGTTTAGGTATGGTCTCCAAACTAAATTAATACTTTTTCTGTTTTCAATAAGGAAGAAGCCATGGCCCAGCAGGGTAAAGGTGAGATATGTACTGGGATCCAGAGTGTGGAAGCGGAAATTCATACAAATAAGATGGAGGCTAAATCTCAGACCTTTAATGCAGTCAAATCATGGTTATTAGATAATCTCTAGGCAGAGTTCAGACAGAATGAGTTTGAGAAATCACAGATCTGAAGGTAGTTATTTTTAATAAAAATACATTGAGTTGGAGATGGTACCATCTGATCAGAGGACAGCAAATTTAATGACTATATTTAAGTCAGCAGAGGGGAACTAATTATGGTATCAGTAGACCTTTTAGTCTGACACAGAAGTATTCAAGACTTTAGAAAAGAGTTTAAGGGGAAAAAATAGGTAAATATTATGTTTATAATGCAGTACGATTTACTGTCTCACTAAAGATAGAATGTGTCCAACTATCTTGATACTTCGGAAAATCTGCATTTCCTTTGTTAAGAAAATCTGATGACCTCTTTAGGACTTAGTAAAGTGTCTGTTAAAGTGCCCACAGGAGGTGTGGAGGACACGAGCAGAGAGAATGCTAAGACAGACCTGGCTTTAGCAGAAGCAGTGCTGGGTTGTGTTCAGAGAAGTATTGGGCTGGAGAGGGGTTACTAGTTGAATTGTTCTGGAACTGATTTCAAAACTCAGCTGCTTTAATACTTTTCACATTCTATCATTAAAACAGTAAGATTGGTCTGGTAAAATTTCCTGGTGAGGGAATGCTAAGGGGGAGGAGGGAGGCTCATGATACGTTGCAGAAAGTGCTGAATGACTCTGAGGTCTGGAGTTTTGGGGAGAAGAGAGAAATTCAACAGTAGAATATGCATTTAAGGACCAAAAACAAGAATAAGATGGAAGCTAATAAATGAAAATGATGGAAGAAAAGATATTTCCATCTCATACAAAGCATGAACACCAGTGTATGCACCTCTCGTCATTTACCTTGGTAAAGGATTGATGCGAACTGGAGCAAATGCAAAGAAAAGTTATGAGAATGATTAGGGAACTTCAGAACTATCTTGTGAGTAGAAACTTGTTTTTTGTTTTTTTTTTCTGGGATTACAAAGGTTATGGGGAGATAGGATTAGGGTTTGTAAATTCAAAAGCACACATGCAAGGAAGAAGAGCTTTTAAGTGAAAGGACTGCTTTGGAACAAGAACAGATGGATGGAAGTTAGTAATTAGTAAACCTGGAAATTTAAAGGTTCTTATTCATAATAAAGAGCAGTCAGTCTAATACAGCCATTCAGTTGGAACAGGAATATGCTTTATTTTCGTTGGGATAAAACATGATAACTTTATAAAGAGTATATAGGGTGCTTCTGATAATCTGGAGTAAATACAGATTGATGACCCTGGAGGTTTCTTCACAATTTTTGTTTGTATCTTCATGGATATTTGAGTCTGTAGAATTTGAAGCACTGTACCTAAAATATTGGCTAGTTTTTTGATAAAAGCAGCATTCCATTTATTTAACACTAGCAAGACCTTATTTCTCATAAAATTGCTTGATTAAGTTGATATGGTAAAGAGAGATTTAAGTCAAAACTATGCCGGTAACGCATGGTAAGAAAAAGCAAAAGAGATACAGCATCAGCTCAAGATCACAGAAGCTGCTGTTAGGATTTGAGGGAAAGTAGAACAAGAAGTTTCACTTCTGATGCAAATCTTGGGAACTAAGAGCTTGATGCAAGTATGGGCATAATAGTGTCATTCTAAATTCATGAAAATGGCTTTACAAATGAAGGAGAGGCAAAGTGGGGTCAGTGCAATTCAAACACACGATGACAATTTTAGCCTAAATAGAATGCTCTTTGTGACTAGATGAATTAATTACTGTAAGACAGTGTTCTTGCTTGTCATTCTGATTCTTTCTGCTTGTTAATCACTCCTAAATTGTAGCTATTGCAATATTAAGATTTATTACTTATATGTTTTTGCTAATTTATTTTTGAGTTTAATGTTTGTTTGCATATTAATGTAAATAGTTTTAATGTCTCTTATTTTACATTTCTACTCTTTGTCTTCTTTAGTACTTTCTTTCTGCCTATTAGTATTATTGTTCTACCGAAACACTGTATGACTGTTTTAAAATGTTTTGCTTTTGTAGTGACGCTTAATTTACATATTAAGCAAATGTCATGACATGCCAAGTCTGAGCTGAGGAAGAGATTAGGTACATGAAAAATAAGCTCCAGTGGCAATGAGAAGGAACATCTGTAGTATGGTTTAGCTGACTCTTTGTGCCCCATTGATCTTGAGCAGTGATTTCAGTATTTCTCTTCTTGCTGTTTATGGCAGTGGTAAAACAGTGGAGAAAGCTTTGGATCTACTGAAGATACTAACAGAACTCAGTTTGATATGGATGGGATGGAGTTTCACCCTCTGTTAATCATATGGAAGACTTTAGACATGAGACCTGGGAAAATTCTTCTGTGATACCATGAGTTGTAGTAAAAAGGAAAAACAGCAAAAGATAATAATGAAGTGTATGCATATTTATTTGCAAAAAGAAAACACTTATTTTTGGTTGTACAAATCACTGAGGTCTTACTAAGTATATTTTTCTTTTTACTTTTTTCAGAGAGCTGCTGATCTTTTTAAAAATAATTGGGGGAATTAATCTTCTATTTATCCAAACTGTTCTGTATTCTTTCTGTGTGGTTTTTTGTTTGTTTAATTACGAGGAACATTTGCATGAAAATAGGATTTTAAGACTTGAACAGCTTCTGATGTTTTTTCCCAGATACATGCAGTAAACCACATTTATTGTATTTGTAAACCAAAACAGCTATTGTTATGTAAAATTCCTTGCATGCTTTTTTTTTTTTTTTAAACACTGAGTTATTAATAAATGTTAGAGAATATGCTTTAGGAAAGTTCCCCCCTGCCCTTGAAATCATGTACCAGTAATGTGTATCATTTTTTCCTCCTCTTGTGTCTCTCTGCTTCAAGACTTGCTAAAGTCATATTGGTAGTCATCTCATTCTGGGGCTAATTCAAACTAGATTTGTGTAGTTTCATCCATTTTCTAAGATAAATAGCATCCTATGCTACACAAAATCTTTTGAGTTAGACTAAAGTTTGCAAAAGTTCTTTGAGATTTTTAGGAGTTTTTTCATCTTTCCATTTAAAAGGGTCTTTGGAATGTCTTTTGTTAAGGAAAACAAATGGATTTACAGGAAAATGTATCTGCAGTGAAGTGCAAATCCAGATTCTATTTTATGCATATATTTCCTCCGGAATGATTGTCAGATGCCAGAGAAACTACTTGAGTTCAGGCACAAACTGTTCACTATATTGCTGCAAAAATAGAAAGGAGGGGAACAGCGTGTTGCTCTACAAGTTCTAAACTAAACTTGAATAATTTTTTTTACCTCATCAATAGAATATTTAAAATTTTTGTATGCTCTTCTAAAAAATTTATTTTCTGAAATATACATTAGGTTCTGGAATGGCAGTTTAGATGCTTAGTGACCAAATATATGCTTTTTGGCACAAGAAATGTATTTTTACTACTTTTCTCCAAGTTCTGTTTTCACACAACAGATCATCTTTAGATTATTTTTATGTATCGACTGCTTGCAAAATGTGAAAATTATGCTAGAAAAGAGATGAGATTTTATGACTCTGTTTGAATTACAGAATAAGTAAATAGATTTAACTAGTTCGTATTTGATCTGTGGAATTACTGAACTTCAAACATATAAAAATAATCATTTTTCTGACTATAAAGTTTAACATTTCTGACCTCTGTTTATTTAGATTTCTAATATTGGGAAGCTGAAAGATTTTCTTCTGCAACACAGAAAAGATTACATTAATGCTTACAGGTAGGTGTGTATTTAAATAGTTGTTTTATTATTATTTTCAGATTTATAAAATGGACTGCCTAAAAATCTGTAGGCACAGTGACTACAAACAAGCTGTAGTTTGCTGATTAATTGGCTTACTGTAAGCTATTTAAGATGAAGAATAATGCTGCCACAAGAAGAAAATGGTCCTAAATAAAATGAAGCTCAGAATCTGAATATGATTGCTGGCTCTTAGGAGTGAGTTTTGAAACAAAACAGCCTTGCAGTCTGAGCTCAGCACCTTTTAAGAACAAGCAGAGTAAGTTTCTGAGGTGGATCTTGAGACAGTACAAGACTAGATTTAGTGATCCAGGTTATTGTTTTAAGTCTGTGACACCTATGTATTACCACTAAGTATGTAGTTAGTAGCATCAACAGATACTGGAGATGCGTGATGTGAACTCCTGAGATTCTGAAATGTGAATTCTGAATGAAGGTCGTCATTGAGAACGTGGTCAGGGACACCAGCACAGAATTTATTTGCTTTTCTGTGACAAAAAATTCAGGCTTTAGTTCTGGTAGTTATACTTGTGTGGAGAAAGTTTTAATTCTCTTCAGCCATTATAAAACACTCAAAACCACTGAATCTGGTTACTGGCTGATAGCTTTAGTAATAGGATTTTTAGAAGATTAAAGCGGAGTTTATTTACAGGTTGGTGCTAGTAAGGAGGGAAAAAAAAAAAGTATCTTATGGTCTGCCGATTTAGTATTCTTAATGAATTAGTAAATCAAGTTACCCTAAGATCTAAAGGTTTAATATTACTGCAACTTGTATTTTGAAGAGCTGAGTATAAATAATCAAATCATTTGAGACAGAAAACTTGTTTTTTTAATGAAACTTTTGTTACATGCAAACTTTAGTCGTACTATAGGTTGCACAATATTGCATTCCGGAAATGGACAGTTCTCCGTAGGTATCTCCACTTAATGAACTCTGCTATTGTAAAGAGCAGTTTAAAAATTCGTTGAGCTAATAACCAATTTATTTTATTTCCTATTGTAGAAATGGGTTTGTGCCACACTTTTTATGACTGTTATAAATAATTATTTGAAATAAGTAGATAGCCTCTTCATGTCGTCATAGTGCAGACCCCACAAGATTTAACTAATCTTCCCTCTAACTCTTCTTTGCCCTTCTCAGTCTGTAGTTACGTCTGGAAAAAAAAATGAACAGTGCAGTATAACCTATAGTGAATGCTGTCTTTGTGGGAAATGTGTGTGGAAAAATCCTCATCGAAACTGCCATGCCTTCATCACGCTGTCATTAAAATCAGGATGAGTTGCCCACCCTACTTACATATAGGGAAAGAGGTGGTCACTGCAGTTCATTTTGAGATTCGTGGTTCAAAAAACACACTTTAAAATTTCCATCGTAACTGGGATGCATTAAAGAATGGGGTTGCAACCTTTAATGAAGAAGCCATTAAATTTTCTACCAAGTGGAGTTTCCAGATTTTGTGGGTACAGCCATTTATTTTAAAGAGAATGTCATCAAGGTATTCTTGAGGTGACTGAAGTGGATCATTGCTGCAATGCCCTTCTCAAAAAATCACTTAAAAAAACTAGCCATCTTTTTTCCACAGTCATCTGAGTAAAGACCTATGCGGGATTTTTTTGTTGTATATGCAAGTGAAACAGCGTAGGTAAACTTTTTCCCTTTGAAGGAGCTGCTGTGAACTCCACAGTTTCCTGTGACATGTTTCTCCAGTCCATCAGCATAACTGCAGTATCGCACAAATTGAGTCATCCCTGTCTACGTTCTGATTTTGCCACACTCCTGAGTAAACTAAGCTGTTGCTGCAATCAGGGTAGAGAAAATACAGCTTAAAGTTATCCAAGTGTTGAAGATGTTGAGTCCCTAATTAGTTCAATGCCTTTCTCTGAAAGGCTTCACAGGTACAAAACAGGAACGTTATCCAGACAGAGATATTGAAATCCCATGTAAGAAGACAAAGGGAACAGATGAGCCATCTGCTGTTTCTTAGGCTCTGTCCATATTGGAGGAACAGTCTTAGAAAAAACTTCTAAGCCTAAAGGGTCCGTCATAGCAGTAGCAATACTGTATGATCAGTGGTGTCAAAATGTGTCCCTAAGTAAGTTGCCAGAAGATTTCTGGCACCTTCCCCCACACCCACCCCAAGATTTTAAAAACAGCATTTTGTTATTGCAGGAATGAAACCGAAAAATGAAGATTTTGTCATATTTTAAACTCATAAGACAGTGAGAACTGTTCATAATTGGTACCCGTGAAAATGAAGCTCAGCGCTCTCGTGCTCTCACACTTTCTGTGTATATGTACATATATCTCAGTTCTCTATGAAAGGTGTATGAGGAAGCAGCATACAGCTATGTGATATGACCGGCTCTCTGTTTTTGAATTCTTGTTTGGGATAGTTAATGAGCAACACTAGGTGGAGCTACCAATTTAATACTGAAATAACTGTTTCTATTGTGTGAAAGCTTAATATGAATGCCTAAACTGAGAAACTGTAAATAATTACAGTAAGGACAAGCCATCAGTAGCAGTTAACTTCTGGGTTCTATGTTTTTTTTATTGGCAATAACAGGTATAAAAGTGATAGTCCAAGCTATTTTGGCTTCTAAAAGTTGTTATTTTTTTTTTATAAATTCTCTTTTGACCAGTTATCATGGTAATTCTCAGTGATTTTCTTTTTTTCCTCAGGCATTAGCTAAAGGGGGGAAAAGAAAGAGGAGTGCTTTTCATTCTTAAACCATAAAAAGCCCTCCAGATCTCATCTCTGATTCCAATTGATCCTGTCATTAAAGGTCAAACTTAAAATAGATAGTATTGTCAAACTCTATTGTAGATTACTTATGCAATTCTACTTTGTGGATAAAAGAGAACCGTAGCCTCCAGCCTGTTAGTCTCCCAGTTTTAACAAATACCTTAGTCATTCAAAACAGCAATTTTAATAGCTTTTCAATACTTAAACTATGGGGAGAATGCTAGTGGGCTAACCTGGAAATTTTGTGGATGGTTTTATTTTGTTAATGGCATTTGACTACTCTCTATTTTGTCAGTTCTGCTATTTGTTTTTCAACTATAGCACAATGTGTTGGTGAAATTTGGCTTTCAAGTTACTTAATTGAATTGTTCAACTTTGTAAAACTTCTCATGATGTGTTAGATCTAGGTGTTTCATTGCTTCTTTGATCTTACTTTTGCAGACTGTAAATTATTTACTAATAATATCTTTTAGTTTTGGCATACATAAAATGTCCTGCTACAAAGGGGAGATCTTTAATTTTTAGAGAAAGATTTTTAGCAATGGCAAAGACAGCTGTAGGAAGGGTTAATTGAAACTGAGGCCCAGACCCATTTTATCAAGTGTAAATACTTAACTGAAATGCCTAAATTGAGTGCAAAAAGCTTAAGAATTAGTAATTGCTCATTTGCCTCCTTTGTTGTCGTTCTTGATTTGACTTTTATTAATAAAATATGTGCATGGGAAAGCATCTTAAATGGAGTGCTGCAGTCATCTGAGCTTGCTAAGCAAAATTATGCCATTGCTCCTTTATCCTCTCCTGTTTATCAGGATTTATTTGCTGTCTCTTACGCTTAGTTTTTCAGCTGTCTGTGTTAAGGAATCTTGCTGTTTTGTCTTCCTTCCTGTTGTGTTCTGTCTACTGTGGTTCTGATCTCTGGGTAGAACTTCTAAGAGCTTTAGTAATACAAACGATGAATCATCTTTCACTGACAACACAAGTTATGATGGAAGACATACTCTGGAAATTGGCCTGCTAGAAGACTCTGATTTACAGAGGGGTACATGCAGCAGCTCCTCCTTCAAGCTTAACTCCAAATGTATGGTTATTTCTTGTAATTTGGCTTAAAAATTGTGGGTTGTTTTATTCTCTAAAGCTGTGGCAATAACAGTGGGAATCTGGGCTTTCTCTACAATGAACATTTTAAAGAAAAATTATATATAATGAGGGCACTGAATGAGTAGCAAAGGGTATGAGTGATTCATGTTATTATCAGTTGTATCTACTAAGGGAAGAACCCATAATGTAAAATACAACATTATTTGTATATAACATTAGAGATTTGTCTTAAAACTAACTTTTTTTAAAATAACATACTTTATAGGAGATCTTTTCAAATATTTTCTTTATGGCTTAATTACTTCTCTTAATATTTACACATTTCAAAGCAAATTTAAAATTTCTCACAGTCTTTTGGGTGTCATACTCATGATCAATGAATAGATTCATTAAACTGGGTGGTTTTTATAAGAAACGTGTAGCTAAATCATGTGACATTGCATCACTGTTCCCACTGATAGTAGAGATCACTGAGCTTTCCTTTTGATGTTTTTTTAACTGCGGTAACTCTCCAAGTATCTTTGGAAGGAAGTACAGTCCATCAATTAGTAATGCTTTAAGGCACCTCAGGCGTTATTTGAAAATTAATCAGTTTCTGTTTAGAGATGCTGTGAAAATACTTAGAAACAACAATGCTGAAAAATATTTGGGTGTTTCTTAATATCCGATTTATCTCAAGGACTTTCTCAACAGCTTTTTTGAGTAGGTTTATTAAGCTTCATATTGGTGTTTGGAAAGCACATATGAGGTGTAGATATTTGAGGCACATAATATATTTTAAAGAAGAATAACCAAGAATTTTTCCTTAAAACAGAACTGCTTAATTTTTTTAAGTTTACTTGATAATTAAAAAAATATATTTGCAATTGATTAGTAAATATGGATAATATAAGAAGTTTAATATTAGAAAATTATCCCTGCTAAATTGTGATCTTTAAGGACTTCCCCAGCAATGTAGAATTCGGGTAACATGTATCTTTAATGAGTGTTAGTCGTGAACAATACCTTTAAAAAAAAACAAAAAAAAACCCCTTTCCTAACTATAAAGTCTGAGCAGCAGATTTATACATTATATGCTGATGAGACTGTTGGTTTTAGTGGAATAATTTCTCATTTATGTTGTTGGCATAGCTGAAAAAAAGAAAGGACTCTTTGTTTTTCAGTTCTATAGAAAATTAGATTTAAGGGTAGATGGTTGTTTCTTCCTTCTCCATTTAGTCATAAACTGCTTCCAGCAGCGCAGGTTGATCATCCTTCCTGGAAAGGAGGAGGCAGGGATTCTTGATTCCAGTGGTGGTGTTTTTATTTGTGCTTATTAAGCAAACTGCGATCATCCCTTTCAGATGCAGATTGCTACTTACCTTCCCATTTTCAGTGTATTATTGCTATACGTTCTATATGTTCTTCCTCTCTCAGTGCGTTTACTGTAATCCATATATCATCTCTTTCCTGCATTGCTTTCCTTGCTTTGCTGTGTGAGATCCTTTAATCAGTCTTCGGTAGAATTGTCTGATGATTCATCTGTGAAGAACTTGGGCCTCTGCTTTTGAACATTGATTCCTCTGTGGTTTTGACCACTGAACTACCAAGGCAGTTCTATGTTCCTCTTTAATGCTGTTCTAGGAACTGGTTGTGGTGCATTAATCACGACCTATAAATTTGAAATGGTTCTCTTTGATTCCTCCGTGGTCTGGAGGAAAGGATCTTTCAAGGTTGAGGTGTTTTAAAGACCACTAGTTATTCTTAATGCTTTAATCAGACATTTGGAATTACTTGAGAGACTTCCAGATTTTTGACCATAGAACACCTCATACTTGAAGGGGGAACCTTTAATTTGAGAGACAAACTTTGTCTGGGATTGTTAGACATCTAATTTATTGTCTTTTGCAATTACAGAGATATTTATGTAGTTAATCAGTGTTGTGCAGGTTGGTTCTGAATAGAAATGGTATTTTTCCATGGAAAAGGCAGGATGAGTAATTTCTGTTGTTTTTGTTACATACTCTTGTTGGTCGTATGTATTAAGTGTTTGAACTTTTCATACATTGTTTATAGCTGATAATATAAATTGGAAAAAAATCTTAATGAATTATCTTTCTGTCTTAAAGAAGATAATTATGCCTCTTGCCCTAGCATCTGCGTGCCTAAGAATGTTGGGGGGGGGGGGAAAAAGCAATAAATCAATTATGTTTGCCAGCTCATACAAAATAGTTGAGCACTTGCTCTATATTTTGTGGAGAGTGTTCCCTTGATGTAACCAATAATGGAAAATAAGTAGCCATTAAAGGACTGTAAAAATAGTCTCTTACTGGCTCCTGTGCAATGCCAGACTGCTTTATTGTGCTGATTTAATCATTTTTTTTTACAAGAAGCATGGCTTTGTTATACTAGTATAGTTAAATACATAGGTGACCAGTAAGGACTTAAAAAGAAAGTCTAGCATTCCCTTCATGGAGGTGTATATGGTATTTGCTTGGTCTCCAGAGATTTATTTTCAAATGAATTGTTTTCTTTTTGGCTTTTACTAAGTTCAAATATCTCATTTTAGAAACTGCAATTCTTAGTAGCAGCATTCTGAAATGTCTCAGCAATATCTTACAAAACTGAAAATACTAATTCAAGTATGGCTATACTGCCTGTACTAGTAGCTGAAGTGGTTCAATAAGCTTTCCCACAGTCTTTGAAAAGAAATTTTAAAATATCACAGAATCACAGAATGGTTGAGGTTGGAAGGGACCTCTAGAGATCATCTAAGTCCAACCCCCCTACTCAAGCAGGGTCACCTAGAGCAGGTTGCACAGGATAGCGTCCAGGTGGGTTTTGAATATCTCCAGAGAAGGAGACTCCACAACCTCTCTGGGCAACCTGCTCCAGTGCTCTGTCACCCTCACAGTGAAAAAGTTTTTCCTCATGTTCAGATGGAAGTGTCTGTGTTTCAGTTTGTGCCCATTGCCTCACGTCCTGTCACTGGGCACCACTGAAAAGAGTCTGGTCCCATCCTCTCGACACCCTCCCTCTAGATATTTGTATATATTGGTGAGATCAACAAAGGCAAGTGGAGGGTCCTGCACCTGGGGAGGAATAACCCCATGCAGCAGTACAGGTTGGGGGTTGACCTGCTGGARAGCAGCTCTGCCGAGAAGGACCTGGGAGTGCTGGTGGACACCAAGTTAAGCATGAGGCAGCAATGTGCCCTTGTGGCCAAGAAGGCCAATGGGATCCTGGGGTGCATCAGGAAGAGTGTTGCCAGCAGGTCGAGGGAGGTGATYCTCCCCCTCTGCTCAGCCCTGCTGAGGCCACATCTGGAGTACTGCGTCCAGTTCTGGGCTCCCCAGTACAAGAGGGATGTGGCACTACTGGAGCAAGTGCAGCGAAGGGCTACAAAGATGATTAGGGGTCTGGAGCATCTCTCTCATGAGGAAAGACTGAGAGAGCTGGGCCTGTTCAGCCTGCAGAAGAGAAGACTGAGAGGTTCCTCTCCGCCCACCTCTCCAGCCTGTCCAGGTCTCTCTGAATGGCAGCACAGCCCTCTGGGGTATCAGCCACTCCTCCCAGTTTGGTATCATCAGCAAACTTGCTGAGGGTGCACTCTCCTCCTTCAGCCAGGTCATATGTTGTTGTGGTATGTTTTGTTGCTTGAGCAGTCAAGTTTTTTACTTTGGATTTATGTCAAACAGTATTTGGATGGAAGTGGGAAGTAAATTAAAATGCACAAAACAAATAATTTTTAAATGTAGTAGTTAAATAAAATGATTTAAAACATACCAGATGTCCAAAGGGAAGAAGTTTTTTTAAATATCTGTTGTATTTACAACTACGGTCATACATAAATACACACACAAATATATATGTGTGTGTGTCTGTGTATATATTTGTAAAGGAATATCTTCAGGTGATAAATTGAGCATATTTCTGTTACAAACAGTATGTATCAATATTTTAGAACCAGTTAATCTCAACTTCTTGCTTGCGCTCTCGCTCACTCACTCTCTCGCTCTCTCTCATGCACGCATGCTCCTGTGCTCACTCACGTAATAGCATCATGTTATTAACATACCATCTGATGTTTGTTGTTTCTGATGAAAACCTCAATAAATAATTATATATTTTTTGAACAACAGAGGTACTAAATTGGGCCCAGATGATCTCGAAGCAGTAAGCTGAAGGAAGTAGTAAGTGTAGCTTTCAGTTGATCTTACTGGTGAAAGTTAATGCAAAAAAGCATCTTGATTTTCTTCATACCCTGTGGAAAGCTTTAATTCTCTACTGAATAACAAGCTAACACATTCTTCGGTCTTTCTCTTATTAATATTTGCAGGCTAATATTGTGTTATCTTTGTCATCCCTTGCTAGTTGTATTTCATCCTGGACTTGAACTTTTCTGATTGTGTCCTTACATGTTGTGTTCTGTTAGACTTATCATTAGCAATCAGACCGTCCACTTTCTATATGCTGCTTCATTGTGCTTGAGCTTAACAAAGAGCTCGTGAAATAGCCAAATTGGTCTCCTATTGCATAGCCAATCCTTCTCTCTCATCAAGGGCATAATTGCAAATTATCCTAATATCATTTCTTTAAGATAACTGCTAGTTCGCCTGTACTCTTTTTCTGTTCCTTCTTAGGTTTTCCTTTTCTATGCAATTTTACTGACTAATTTTCTTAGACAATTGAAGTTTGCCTACTTGATGAACATTATCCTTATATTACTCTTCACTATCCTTCCTAAGAATCACAAAATAACCCAAGTTGCCTTCCAGCCCAAAGCTTCCTCCTGTTTATTAGAGAAAAAAAAAATATAGAAGAATTTCATTTTTAGTTGTTTTTTCCTATCTTCTTTATCTACATGCTCTAGCAAGGGAGTGTTTTATGCTCTGATTGTACTGTTATTACTTCTGAGCAAGTATTTGTATCTTTGATGTACAGGGCACAGCTTCCCCCCACCCCCACTTGGCCTGTTCTTTCTAAACAAGTATTTCTTTTCACAGTAAGGTTAGAAAATGGTGATTAGATGGGTTTTCAGTATAATCTACTTGTGCAGTTTTACTGGGGAGTGTAATTGGGACTTTGTTACCCTGTCAGTACCATTGGATGCCATATGTGCTTTGACATGATGTGAAGTGATTGTATCTGTATGATTCCCTTCTTGCCTTCCCAAGGAGCCTGGGGTTTCAGGGATCCTTGACTGAGTGGCTTGACCAAATGTTGTTCAGAAGTGCTGGCACCAGATACTATGTAAGCTATAAGCAATTATAAAGAAAAAGCTATTTTTTTTTCTTCTGGGTTAAGCTGCATTTTGCTACCTTTGAAGCTGGAATCCTCCTACTTAAAAATTTGGTCTACTATATTTTTATATTGGCAACTAGAAAAAGTAGCTGAACAACTTGTTTTCCAGTGCCAGGGCTGTTATAGTTATCCTCAGTGTATAACTAGGTTACTAATACTTACCCTATTATTAAAAATAGAGCATGCCTGAGGCAGTTTTCTCATGTATTTTAAAGTCTAATTTAAAAGAAAATTATGGTCTGGATTTTGTAATCTTTATTTTACCCTGTCATGTTAAAAAATGCATGGAAAACATAGAACTGTTCAAATACCACAAAGTTGGGCAGGGTACAAGAACCTAGACGTATAAATATAAGAACTTTATACTCTGTTCAGTAGCAGAGCAGCCAAAACTGATTATTGTGCCCTGAAACAGAATAGTGGAGATTTTTTGCTTCATCGAGGAGCCATCATGAAGCTATTATTCCATCCTACTTTTCTGTCTGAATTTGAGTGCCCAGCATGCTCAAGTAACTCTCTAGTTGGGGCTGGCTGAAAAATGCTATGTGTTATCCCATACCAGATGATCTTGCTGGTCCCCTTCTGTCTGGGCCTGCATAGAGATGGGTATACGAAAGGATTTTGCTGGCTTTACAGATGCTGAGAACTTGCTTTATGCCTCAGAATAGTAAATAAAAGAACTCTGTATGAGTAGGGCAGGAGGCCTGTCCTAATATATTTAACAGCATGGATTGTCTTATATTCCATATGTAACTATCAATATGTCATCTTCATCGGGCTGTGGAAAGGCTTTCCACCGGGTATCTCTAAAATTAGACAATTTCAAATCTTTCATAATTCTGAAGCTATTTGCTAAAAGAGTGCAAATTAGAGATGTAGCTTAGAAGACCACTGATGAGACTTCCAATAGAAATTTTGCCACAGATTAGTGAAACCTGTATGTCCTGACTAAAGGAGAGCAATTTAACTAGTAAAATATAAATGAAAACATCATATACGGCTGCTTTTCTGTAAGTTACAAGTTACAAAAAAAATAAATAAATCTAGGGTAGTTTTAATCAGAGGGTGAAAAAGCCCTGACAGTTACATGCAAATAGATGAATGTGTAGAAAACAAACATGAATAAAATATAGAATATTACTTTTAATTAGTTTGCTTTTCTGTTTGCTAGCTAATTTGTACTTGTGTACTAGCTAGCCAGTCAGCCAGCAGTTGCCAGCTTTCAAACCAGATGCAGTATGTGCTGCTTTTTTTATATACCACCGGGTACATCAGGGGGGTCATTATATTTTGCCATAACATGCAAGAACATTGGAGTAAGCATACAACTATGTGGAGGAAATCTGGGAGCATCACACTGGCTATGCATTGAAGATGTAGGAAGGATTTGACTGTATTGTATGTGATGTGAGATGATAGTGGAAACTATGAATGGTTGTAAGCATTCCTGTGGCAGGGACTGTAGTGGTTATAGAGAGGATTTGGCATTGTTGCGGTGAAGTATGTAAGAGGTGGCTCTAGGACATCAGGCTCTACTGGCTTTGCAAATTGAAGATCTGCTCTTTTTACTTGTCTATATGTATATTATACTATACATACTTTGAACAAGTGGAAAAATTTTCTCATATAAACAAAAATCTACATGAAAATGAGGATATAGGTTAAGGTCATCTTTCCTGATTTTAAAGGAAAATATAATGTGCTATAATGACTATATGATCAGGAAGCCCATGATGAATATTGGATAAGGCACTGTAGCAAAGTTTTATTATCCTGCCATCTACAGCAGTGGAACCACTATTAAATACTTTCATGTAGTATGTTTTTTAATGCATGTCTACTACATATTAATATTTTACTAAAAGAAAGAAAACAAAAAAATTCTTAAGTGTTCTGAAGTGTACCTGTTAATTTATTGGACTCGGATAACATTGAATGGAAAGCTTTGCCTAAAACTCACTCTTATTATTTGGCCTCTTGTAGCTGACATCTGTTTTTATTAAATTGTTAACCAAAAGATATATCAATCTTATTAGAAACTATTAAATATGTAATGTATCATCTCAAATTAGAAGTAAACAGCCAGAAGAGGTTTTAATAAATGTTAGTCTACTTCATATTAAAAATACATTATTTTCCAATATTCCTCTTTACTACTGTTTGAATTCACAGATGGTATAGTACCCCTACTTTAAAAATGAGGTTCAGCATTTTGAGTAATAAAAACATGCATTTACATGAAATTCATTCCAGTATTTTGTTCTTCCTTTCAGTGTCTGAGCTGTTCTTCTATCTTACTTGTTTTCTTGTTTTTAGAAGTGAAATATGCCTAACTGGTATAAGTACTGAGTTTCTAGTTGTATTTTCTCCTTATCTATTCACTGTTGGATTATATAGGAGATAATGGGTTAAATTGTTCTTCCCAAATCTTTTACTAGTCTAAAAATGTTTTAAAAAACTCACAGATTATAAAAGTGGCATTTTTATCAGAGTGATGGGTATTGTACTTTTACTCTAAGAATAATTTATATCTTCTTTTTCTGTGAAAATCAGTGTTTCAAAAAGCATCTGTGGAGATGGTTAGTGGGAGGAAGGTCTAAAATGTGTACTTCTGTATTGTATATTGAGGATTTCTTAAATGACAGTTTGTCTTGTTTTTCAGCCATATTATGTCTGAATACGTGAGGATGACGGATACAGAGCGTGATCAGATTGATCAAGATGCTCAGATATTTATGAGAACGTGTGCAGATGCCATTCATCAGCTGAGAACAGAAGGTAAACTGGAGGAGGAACTTCTACATAGTTTTTCTTCATTATTGATGAAAGCTAATATAATGCTGAATATTGGATGGTGTTTTAGAATCTGAAATGCGTTTGGAAAAAGAGAACAGTAAAGTCTCATTTCTGTTTTATTCTCACCCATGTAATTCCATTGACTGGTTAATGCTATTCTTGATTTATTTTAGTGTTAGTGAAAGGAGAAGCCAGCACATAGAATTTTATTTATTTGTTCAAATACACTATTTAGCAAGTGTGAAAATGATATGAGTCTTAAATATTCAGTATTTAAATAGTAATTCAGCACTGTGGCACAGAGACCTGAACCAAAGCTCACAAAAATCAATAGTTATCTCCTTCTAGCTTGTCCACCTGTAAGAGATTAAAAGTATAGATTCTTTTCCATGTTTGAGATAATCAAATCACTGAATGCAATGGAACAAATTCTTTATCATAACTCATTAAAGATTTTAATCTTTAACATTTTCTTGAGTTGATGAGTATAGCTCTTAGAAATTTGAGCTCTAGCGAAAAACAGAACTCAGTGGTGGTTTAGCATATTCCTGCAGTAAATATTGTATGTTTACCCCTCCCCTGTCCTTATTTATTTATTTATTTATTTATTTTACGGAAAATTTACCAATCTATCAAGAGGCATAAGTTTCATTATGAAGAGTGCTACTGACTTTGCTTTTCCTGATGTGTTCACTGTTAAACATAGTTCCAGCAAAGTAACAGGGCATTTTTGACAACTTGAGGATGAGATGAAACCTTTACTGAACTGTCTTAAGAGAGTTCAAGAGCTGACTTCTGTTTTGCCATTTTCAAACTGAGTTGCCTTCTGTGTGTGTTTTATCAGTATCTGAAGATGAGTTTTGAATTACGGGAGAAGAAAAATACTTGAACTGGTAATTCATTGTCATCAAAATGAAGGCACTTATTGGGAAATGAAACTAGAACATAAAGTGTATCTCTCCTTTTTGTAAAAGTTCATTTTACTCTGGTGTTGTCTGGAAACACAGGATACATTTCCTAGAAAGTAAGCTTTCTGTCAGCGCGGCCGTGTGGGCTAAGTATGCCAAAGATTTCATCAAATTTGAAATGCCATCTAAACATGTTTGCAGTATGATTCAGAATCATTGAAAGAAATTCATGCATAGGAACTTTGTAGCATCAAAATAAGAAACTTTAATGTTTATGAATTAAAAGGATGCTTGACACAATAAGAACCAAAGCTTTGTGCATAGTCTAAATACTGGAGAACTTAAAATGTTAAAACTTCAACATCTTAGGCAAGCCAAGTCTCTAGATCTGTTTTGCTATGCTTACCTTGATGACATGTATTCTTGTTTAGAAATTTAATAGACATCATATGACTTAGTGGCACATATAACAATAGGACTTCAAGAATCGATAAAATAAAGAGCACATGACAGTAAGTGGTTTGGGGTTTTGCTGTGTTGTAATAATTTGCTGTTTTACAGATCTATATATAAAGTATAGCTATGTTAAAATATATAAAGTGTTAAATAGGCTTTTGAATACAGCTTGCATATAAACTGAAAACACAGACTTTTGTGTAGTTCAATGTAAAGTTAAAAGTTTGTGTCTTTCTTTTGCATTTCAGCACACAAGGGTGTCCAGTCTACTCAGGTGAAGGAGCACCGGACAGCTGTCTTGGACTTCGTTGAAGATTATTTAAAAAGTACTTAGCGTTTTTTCTGCAGTATTGAACGGTTAAAGATGAATGCTTGGTTGCTCTTTCCAAGAAAGAAATCATGCTGTTCTGACCTCAAATTTTGTTTTATGGTATTTTGACCAGGAGTGTGTAAGCTGTACTCTGAACAAAGAGCCATCCGAGTTAAACGAGTAATCGACAAGAAGAGACTGTGAGTAGTGTGCCTTCATTGTTTAAAAAAAAAACCCAAACACTGTTTAACTGTACCCTTAGTTTGTAGGACATTCAAGAGAACAATTATTCATGTTTAGAATCTAATGAGATTCTTTTAGATGGAAAGCCATAGCTGGACATGCTACTCCCACTATCAGCAGCTGCATTCCAAAGCTCTTTTATGTTTCTAGCATGTGAGAAGTTAAGTCTGTAAATGTCAGAATGACAATATGTATTGTTGTATTTTTCATATATGTAAATGGTTAAACCACCAAATCAGTAAAATGTATGTTAATAAACCTGTTGGAGTTCTACATCAGAACTCCATCAGAAAGACATCAAAATATTTTCATATGTGCCATTAATAATAATCTGTGTAAAATAATCTAGTGTGGAATCCTACACATTTATAGTATGTCTCAAAGATGCTGTTCAGCATACCAAGATACCACCTGCTTAGGTACAAGGGATGTTCAATTTTCTCTCATCTGTCTCTTTAAAGCCACCATCTTTCTGCTAAAGCAAGTGATTAGATTGCAAATAAATGCTACTTGAGATGGTGAGGTTTCATGCCATGTAGAAACCTGATAAAAATCAAAATTTTTTAATTGGAAGACAGCCGTTTCTGCTTCTTACCATCATGGCTTTTTTGTCTGTTTTTTCTAGCCAAGTATCAAAACCAGAGCATTTCACGAGTTTCTTTTTACTGCACACTCTCAGGTGTGAGAGTGACAGTGAGAATGCACAAGTTTGCAAGTTTGTTATTTCTTTAATACCTCAGAAGACCTCCCTTGTCTTCTCAGTCTGCAGTATTTGAATTCTAGCCGTAAGTTCCCTTACGGGCGTTCTCATATAAAAATAAGGAATTTTATAACATATACATCAACAGATAAATTCTTGAGTATTTTTCCAGGAATTGATGCTGCTTTATCAGTTTGGTGTTTGACTAGATCAGCTATTTACATTAAAACTAGAGAGATGTATTCAAAAATCCAGAAGGGAAGTACATTTTATTTGGAGTGATTCAACATGATTAACATAATTGGGTTCACTCAAATTTATCCTTCTGGGACATGAATAATAGGACAAGCCAAAAACAAATGAACAAAATGCACTAAACCAGCTCTGCAATTTGGTAAGAAGTAAAGTAATTATGAGAGAAAAGTAAGATAAGCCCTTGGTAGTCTTTGTAACTCCTATAACTTTTCAGAAAATAATAATATAGAAACAATCTGTGTGATATTCTTAGTGTGCAAGAATACGTAACCTTATCGGTGTTCTTCATGCTAAAGAACTTCAAAGTAAGAGAGCATGGTTCGTGCAGTTACATAATGGGCTAACAAATATCAGCTATTCTGTTTGCTGTACTCTTATGCTACTGTTTCCATATGAAATCCCAGTATCATGTTTTCTCAGGGGGCTAAACAGAGGGGAGAAAAGTCAATCTGGTGTACGCTAAACAAAGAGCAATGAAAAAGAGCCATGTCAGAAGTTAAAATATCACCTAATTAAGCAGCAATAAAGCATGAAAAAATAACCCCAAAGATGTGGTTCTTTCATGTAATATTGGAAGATACTTGTATGCCTCTTTTGTACAGATGTAAAAACTAGAAAATGGATGTTAGCCAGGTGGAGCCTGTATGCATTGCAGATGTGATGTAATGCCTAAATTGCCATTTACATGAAAATACAATTTAAATAAATCATGAGGTGTGAATCCATCTTTCTGATGACTTGAAGAAATATTGTCTTTTTTTCATATGTCTTCAGCTGGTTAATTTGTAATTTCCCCAAGGATTTCAGTAGACACTTTATGTGATAATAAGTATATATTCTATCACTTAAATGAGCAAGGGTTTCCTTAAGTAGTTCATTTCAATTAAAAATGAGTAAAATGCCTTGCAAACTTTACATTAGCATATTGTGGAAAGTCAGGACAACAAACAGTAAAGGTATACGTATATTGAAAAGGAAATTAATCCTAGTGCAGATCTTCTTTCCTGCAATTTAGTCAACATAAAATACGTACTTGTTAGACAGTACTGAAAGATTTGCAGTAAAAGTTTACTTCATTATGTTTTCTTTTTATACAGATAAGCATTCTAAGTTCTTCAACTTATTGCCTGAGTGTTACAATTTTCTTAAGTAATATAACTTACCTTTATGTTTTAACTCACATTTTTTTGGTAAAAAGTTCTTCCAGTTACATTGGATGGGTTTCCAAGAATGAAATCTTGAGAATACAAATACAACCAGTTTTTTTTGTAAAGGTACCTTGTTGCGATGTTAAGTTTTTATGCTTATGGGTAATTCAAAGTTACATTTCATTTCAAATTTTAAACTTCTTTTTTCATTAGAATTTCTGGTGCATGATGTATGCAATTCTTAAAAAAGAACATAACTTTTATTCAAATAAAGCTGATTTTTAATATCTGGGGAACTGGCATTTTATTAGTATCAGAACTATTTGAACTGAGTGGGCGTCCAGATAAGTCTGTTTTTTTCCCCTCAGTATTAGTCAAATTTGGGACTGGGGGCGAATAAGTAGGTGGGTGGGGTTGTTTGTTTGTTTGTTTGTTTTGTAAATTTGCCCAAACCCTAGCACTTGCAGGTAGTTTTTATAACTAAGAAGGATTCCCTGTTACCTTTCATCTTGTTTAAATACAGTAGTCACTCAGTGATGACTAATGCCCTATATTCTGTTTTCCCCTCAACATTTTCTAATTAAGAGTTAGAATTTAGACACAAAAAAAAGAAGGAAAGGAACACAAGATGCAACACCTTCTGTTAAGCAGCAGGGGAAGACTGTAGATCGTAATGAGATTAACTGTTGATTGTATTTGGGAGGGGAGGAGGTGACGAAGGTGGCACAGCAGGCAATTCAGCCTGGTACTGGTTTTCAGTCACTTGTGTTCTTGAGCTGCAAATTTTCATCAACCTTCAAAAGTCTTAGTATGTTCCTTAGCTTCTCTAATAGCATAATTATTAGGCATCTAAATATCTACTATGCAGCTGTTGCAGAATTCATTGTAGACAAAAGTAAACCACAGTAGTCTGCTGAATAAAATATATTGCTATTAATTTTAAACTCTTTTGGTGGTATGGTGAAACAAACTTGGCAAATATTTACTATATAATCACTGAATATGCTTCCTATATTTTGTAGTGGCTTCTTATTAAAATTATGTGGCAGGGATTTTCATGTAGTATGTATCTGTCCATTGCATACAGCTTTTCTTCTAAGTAGTCTGTTGTGTCTTTTGGCAGGCAAGGTAAAGGTCACTTTCATCCTGGTTAAACTATTCTTTTTAGCTAGTTAACTAAAAATACTTGGTTCAAAAATAGTTAATTTTTTTGTATTTTCTTACTTTTCAATGTTAATTGGCAATATAAAGTAAGACTGTAAATGTTACTTGGAAAAAAAAAAAGTATTGGAGTTGTCTATTGCTACTAAAAACTTCTCAATATGACTGAACTGTTTTAGGAAAAAAAAAAAAAAAAAAGCCATAAGACTTCATATTATATTACTCTAGGTTTTTGAAAGGAAGTTTAATAAAGGGTCTGTGTCTTAATGCTATAGCTTTCAAAATTCTACTCAACTCTGAGCTTGTAATGTGTTTTCTTCAGAACTGTTTGTGGTTCATGCTGTCTTTGCTTTTGTAATAAAATTCGGTGAAAGTTGTTAAGTACCTTTTGTATCTTGATTGGGAAATCTTTAATGAGAATTTTGCAAGGCCAGGTTAAAGTTTGTTTAAATTTTTAAGTAATCGGTGGTTGTTCTCATTTTAGAGCAATCCAATTTTATGAAGTCATTTAAATTATAGGTTCTTGTGCTTCTAGTTCCAGACTTGAACCTGAGCAGAGCAACATGTCCAAATCACCTCTTTCCCCTGAAAAACTTTCACAGAATTCTTTAGATGATTCTGAAGAAAAGCTGTCTGCTGAGGAAAGCAAAGGTAAGAATAAAATCTAGTTAGATTTTACTTGTGGCAAGCACTGTCCATTCAATAGTACTTTCTTCATATTGCAAGGGCTACTATAAGGCTTCTTCCTGTGACTTGCAGTTTTTTAATTTTCTTTTTCCTGGGTTGATGAAGCTTTTGTGAAGCATGTTGGGAGACTGAGGAAGCAAAATCTTAAGCTTTGACATGTTTCAGGTGCACTTTCCAACCAGCTAAAAAAGACTTCTGATGTCTTGCTGGATTGCCTCTTCCTCACAGTAAGCTCTATGCGAACTTTCCTTTTATTTATTTTTTTTAATATCCCCCTAATGTCTGAGAACTATCTAGATTCTTTTCACTGATGGAAAGAAATTGGAAAGTAGCTCAGCTGCTCTCTAGGAACACTTTCTAGTTTGTAAGCTTGGAGATTTTGAATTGGGCGCCTCTACAACAGGGTTTGGAGCACAAAGGTAGAATATGCTTGTAGAGGGGAGGTTACTTGATAGCCAGATTCAATAATTTAGGAAATGTTTTTCTCTGGAGCATTAAATCTCCTTCCTGGAAAGATTGCATCTAGTGTTGCAGTAGGCAGGAAATACCCAGAAGTCTAAAGCAGTATCTCTGATCACAGTTCATTTTTAGCTAATGCTGTTCTTGACAGAACTGGTGAATATTGGTTGTAATTCCCTAATGGCCTGCTTCTTCTGAGGCTGTGGGATGCAAGTCCCTTGTGTCACCTGTTTCTCAGAACAGCCCCCTGATCTGTTTTGGGATGTCTAAACTGACAGAACTTCCTTGCCGCTGCCTTTCTGAGAAACATCAGTGTGCAGATAATTTCAGGTTTCGTACCTAAAGAGAACTCTTGTTTCTGGGATTCCCGTTTTGCTTTCCCTGGCTTGAATTCTGCTCTCCAATTGTCTAGGGGAGTCTGGAATATGGTGTGATTACAGTGTGAAAATTACTTTTAGATAGCACCAGAAACTGTATTAAATGTGACATTACATGAGATTTACTGCTTTGTCAAGGCAGAAAAAATGCATTGAATGGCTGTGTTATTCTGATCATCAGTTATTGATTGCTGCCTCATTTTTGTTGAAAGTTTCCTTTAGGTAATGACTTTCGGGTCATACAGAGGGTGGATTTATATGAAGTGGGTCCTCCATTTCTGGATGAAGACTCCAGTACTGAATTACCTCACAGTGTGCAAACCATTTCATTTTCTGATATGGTTTTGCTTATCCACCCAACCAGTTCATACTTCTGCAGTCCTATCAGTATGCCTTTTTTTTTTTTTTTTTTTCCCCTGAGACAGACTTTACTGTAAGAGGTAAAGGTTTTGATTATGTGTCATTTCTAGTGCACACTACATTTTTATAGTATGTCTAAGTGACGCAGCGCACAGAAACAGAGATAAGCTTCACCTTAACATGTTATCAGTGTTTCACAGCTGTGAGCTTGTGCCAGCAAAGAACCAGCAATCCAGGAGCATCCTCATGCTTTTGTGCTGTTTCCTTGGTACTGAATGTCTCCACAGTCTCTGAAAGCGCGCACTGCCACCGCACAAAAGTGTCATTACAGTTTTTAGCTCAGAAATCTGGGCCACACCATGGGAAACAGTGTTCTTCAGTCGCCTTGGACACAGTAAACCACTACGGTAAACAGAAATGAAACGTAGTTGATCGCATGTCCGGTTCCATAAGTGATGCTGATGCAGTGCTTATGAGGAGATGCTGGCTAATCTGTTAGAAAACTGTGAAACTTATATATCAAAATAAATCTACCTGAAATAGTTTGTAAATGCATACAATATCTGCAGTTCCTTTCTTATGTGCAAGTGCTGGTTGCTGCTGTTTATAGAAATCAGCCTTGTGACTTCACTGATAGATGTTTGCTGAAGAGGTGGTAATAACATGAACATGATGACTGGAAAGCAGAAAGCTCAGTTTAAATGTTATAATCTTGGGGGGGGGGGTTGTTTTGTTTTTTACAAGTAACTTTCAAATTTTTAAGAAATTGGAAAAATGATCATGTTTAGAAATAAATTATTTCATCCTCAGGTTATCAGTGGTTTAGAGAACGGTGATCATTTGTATTTATGAAGCATCTGTCTCCAGAGTGCCTGGGTCCCTTGCGTAAATATTTCAGCTGCAAAGATAATTCTTCTGAGAGTAGCTTGGGGCCCTGACCTCAGTTTGAGCATTATGATGAATAGCTGAATGTTTCACTCGG